>NW_026462627.1:0-82037 GCF_021730395.1 Mercenaria mercenaria
GATCTACATTTTTAGGACATTATGTTATATTGTGATCCCAGGCCGTGACTCTAGCTACCTAGGCAGTTGACCCTCCAATATTTGACTTAAACGAGGAAATATCGTCACAACCGAAGGAAGCTCCCAAATGGTAATTTGTTTTAATATAAAAAAAACAACACAAAAACGGAATCCTGAATAATCGAAGGGCAATAACTCAGTAAAATCATTGGACCGGTACATGAAGACAATATGCTCATCTCCTCTTGACAGTGACGTTTTAAAGCTAATGAATTTTAGACGGTGTTTACTAGGTTCGAAACCTCGCTAAGTCGTTAGAATTCTTCCAAGTGCGATAAACTGGCTTACGAAAGTCCGGTAGTTTTAACCAAGTGCCCACCCGTGTCTGTTATAATTCGTGGAGGGACACATGAGGTCTTCCTCTACCAGTCACTATTTTCGATGTGCCATGAAACCAACAAAATATACAAAAGAACAGCTTCCAAACCTAAAAGAATTCTACAGCTCATTTAGGATTCGTAACGACAGGAAAAACATTAGAAGTTAACGGAGGTACTTTTATAGTTGTGAGTTATGGACACATGAACATATTCATTTATGGATATATGTATTAGAATAGATAAGTTGTTTACATTGTCTTTGGCCTTTCTAGACGCTCTGCAGTGGGGATATCGAGGTAGGCCTTAATATATCTCATTTACTGATTTGACGCTGAATAAATCATTGTTTGGAGTTCAGATGCGAAGGAATTATATCACGAGGGCGCAGCCCGAGTGATATAATAATGCGCATCTGAACTCCAAACAATGATTTTATTCAAGAGCAAATCATTAAATGAAATAAGATATTTCGATTTTAGCACGTTACCAAGTACCATCCATGATGGCATTCATTAAATATTTGCCCGTTTCCAATCTGTTTCTTTTCCAGCGCACCGGTATGCCGTTTGACGCTATGACGTAATAAATGTTATGTCAGAAGAGTGAATTGATACTATAATAATTCACTGTTTTCAGCCTTTTTTTGTTTAATAAGGTAATGAATCGGATCGTGTTAGAATTAAGAAATAATACATCTCATTTAGTGATTTGTCGCTGAATAAATCATTGTTTGGGGTTCAGATGCGAAGAAATTATATCACGAGGGTGCAGCCCGAGTGATATAATAATACGCATCTGAACGACAATGATTTTATTCAGGAGAAATCACTAAATGAGATATAATATTCCGATTCTAACACGTTACCAAGGACTTTAATGTACACCCTTGGCAGCATTCATTAAATATTTGCCCGTTTTCAGTTGGTTTCTTTTCCAGCGCGCCGCTATGCCGTTTGACGCTATGACGTAATAATTGTTACGTCAGAACAGTGAATTGTTGTATAATAACTACCTGTTTTCAGACTTCTTCGTTTATTAGAAAAATTAATCGGATCGTGTTTGAATTAATAAATCAATGTTACTGAAATCAGATGCGAAGGAATTATATCACGAGGGCGCAACCCTCGTGATATAATTAAGAAATAATATATCTCATTTAGTGATTTGTCGCTGAATAAATCATTGTTTGGAATTCAGATGCGAAGGAATTATATCACGAGGGCGCAGCCCGAGTGATATAATAATATGCATCTGAACGACAAACTATGATTTCATTCAAGAGCAAATCACTAAATGAGATATATTATTTCGATTCTAACACGATAGCAAGGACTTTAAAGTACATCCTTGACGGCATTCATTAAATATTTGCCCGTTTTCAATTGGTTTCTTTTCAAGCGCGCAGCTATGTCGTTTGATGCTATGACGTAATAATTGTGACGTCAGAACAGTGAATTGTTGTATAATAATTCACTGATTTCAGCCTTCTTTGTTTAATAGGAAAATGAATCGGATCGTGTTAGAATAATACGCAACTAAACAAAAAACAATGATCTTATTCAAAAGCAAATCACGAAATTCAGAACAGCCTTCTTTGTTAAATATGAAAATGAATTGGACCGTGTTACAACTAGAATTATGGATATATGTATTAGAATAGAAAAGTTGTCTACATTGTCTTTGAACTTTCTAGTCGTTTTGTAGGGAACATATCTAGGCCTTTTTTGTCTTGTTGAGTGACTGGATTTCTTGTTCAAGACTTAGCGTTATCTTTTACGTGTCAAGTGTTTTACTATGTAATTACATATTACCTCTCAGCAGTGGATTTAGAAATTGCTTGCGCTTTTGTTGTTTACGTTTGCATATAATTCTTGAACTTGATTCATTTTAATGTCATATGATATACAGTAGATATTACTAATGTCCTCATTTTATAGTGGCTGATTTCTGCCAGTGTCGTTCTGTCGTTCTGGCGCCCCCGCCATAACGAAATAACGACGTTTTCCTCTTTTGGCGTTGTCTCGTTCTGTTGTTCTGGCGCCCCCGCCATAACGAAAGAACGACGTTTTCCTCTTTTGGCGTTGTTTCGTTCCCTTGTTCTGGCGCCCCCGCCAAAACGATATAACGAAGAATGCAACGTGACAGAACGAAATAACGACATTTATAAACGGCGCCCTAATAAACGTCGTCTTTGCGTTCTTTCGTTCGGGCGCTCCCGCCACAACGACGGAACGAAACAACGCCAAATGTGAAAATATCGTTCTGGCGTTCTGGGGCGTTCCGGTAGAGCATGCGCAGTGTTGTTATGTTTCGGCAGAGTAACTCGGAGTTACTCCCTTTTAGTGGAGACCGCCTTTTGGGTTGTTCCTAATTCCCATATCGTACCCGTACCGTACATTTATATTCGGCAACTTTCGATTTTCACGGAGTGTGGCGGAAACATACGTTAGACATATTAAAGGGGCTGTTGTTGTAGTCTTGTTGTGCCGATTTCATCATATTTATGATATGAATATTATTTAATGTCATTTTGAAAATTGTATCTTAAGATTCATTATGTTTGCTGCTAATTGATGACCCAGTTTTTCGTCATATTTAAACATGTAGTTCACAAAGGGAGTGGATATAATCACATGTTTTCTGATATTATTCTTTTCCATCAAAGCTAGAATAAATGCATTGAATATAAAAATATTTACTTGTGTTTAGAGTAAAAATATGGCTAAGATGTATTTAACCGTATAGATATTTAACACTAGATAAAAACTTCCACCGTTTTTATCAGTATGTTTTTTTTTCCAAATTTGAATAACATGAGTATTATAGCTGGATATATATGCTAAGTCGCTGTTATTTTCAGCTTAAGCTTGAAACAAAACCGGGTGATATGAATGAAATGAAGTGTGAAATATGAAAGATAGGTGCCGTTTCCAAACTTGTATGGATTTCGTGAAAAAGTGTATCTATCTATTTATGAAACGGTAAAAATTGGCTTAAGCAAAATACAAAAATTATGACAACACTGCGCATGCTCTACCGGAACGCGCCATGACGCCAGAACGATATTTTCACATTTGGCGTTGTTTCGTTCCGTCGTTGTGGAGGGGGCACCAGAACGAAAGAACGCCAAGACGACATTTTTTAGGGCGCCGTTTATAAGTGTCGTTCTTTCGTTTTGTCGCATTGCATTCTTCGTTATATCGTTTTGGCGGGGGCGCCAGAACGAGGGAACGAAACAACGCCAAAAGAGGAAAACGTCGTTCTTTCGTTATGGCGGGGGCACCAGAACGACAGAACGAGACAACGCCAAAAGAGGAAAACGTCGTTCTTTCGTTATGGCGGGGGCACCAGAACGACAGAACGACACTGGCAGAAATCAGCCACCATATCATTTGCATAAATTATTACTTAACATGAATGTGTTGCTGTAGGTATATCTCATTTTCGTTTTCACAAAATCTGTCAAATGCTTTCATATTTTTATTTCGGTTATTTTATGGACACGCAGGAGGTTGGGTTGCATATAGATTTACCTTCATCAATCCTTCCATTTCTCCTATCCATTTAATTGTCAGACCGAAATTTGTGCCTCGCGTATGTTGATATCAAATAATTAATTATGAAGTTTTGAAATGTATGTTGCCTGGAAAGAAGAGACTGTATAGTAATGAAATTCAACATCTGGAATATTTAACTGGAGTGAGCGAACAGTTCTGCAAACCGGTATGGCCATTGCTTGAATTTTGTTATTTTCTTGCCTATCTGTTTTGATGTGTTTACTTATGAAATCGTTTACTTCTATTTTAAAGAGTCCCGTGGTTTCATTCACACTATATTTAGTTATTTTTTTCAGGATGAAATGATTCTTTAGGTAACAGTATAGCATTGATTTCCAGATAATTTTCTTATTACAGACTAATCTATCTCCGTTGATACACATTTTAGCAGTTGTTAAAATAAAAACTGATTTAAAAAGAATTTAGTTCCTAGTCTTGTTCAGTTGATAAGATTTTCATGCATGCTCTTTCCCTTGTAACTCACCTCCTGGGCCCAGTTAAACTTTAGGTTAGGCGTGAGGAGTACATTTATTCTCATATTGCAATAACTGGGTCTGTTTAATGTGCACCATGCATTTCAGTCTACTTCAGTGCTATTTATCTATTTTATTTAAAGCGTTTTATTTTTATAATGTTTATATTATAGGGGACTCTCACGGAACCAACTATCCTTCTTAAATATTTTGTTAGGGACACAGATTAACCAAACGACGGCACCTGGACATGTCCTGTGTCCATCCGTGCGTCGGCTGAAAGGTTTGTTGATTATTTCTAGATTTCTATAAAAGTCATATATTTTTTCACTGCACTATTTTTGAAAAATTATCTTTACAGATTTATCAGGTAAATCATATCAGATTGTGATTCTGTCTGAACAAAACAGTTTAACTGGGAACGGCCAAAAGCTGACCGGAAGGCTTTAGTAGAATTAGCATTAAAATATCAGACGATATACCTGCAGAAACTTTTGAAAGAGAAAGACAAGGAAATGAAATTGATAACCAACCAATTGATTAAATTTAACAAGGAGATTATAGCTTTGCTGAAAGAACTCGAGGGGTACGTACAGAAAATGATACTAGTATTCTATTTTATAGATTAAAATAAATTCATATTGGTGTGCAGCTTTGATATTTCCTACTTTATTTAAATAAATAGGTTGTGTGATATTGAATTCGTATATAAAATAAGACTAGTTAGCTCTTGATGATTTCATTATCAGTTCTAAAGTTCCACATATATATTTGAACATCTTTTATTTCATCAATTGCTTTCTTTAATCGATCGTATTTTTATTTCATCATATCTATTTTTTTTGTGTTTGAACATCTTTTTATTCATGATATCCATTTTGATCCATGGCATCCACGAAAATTAGTCTCAACGAATATGGAAATTATAACACTTAGATAATACACTGACCAGTTTGACGTTTTATCTCTGAAAAATCGTATGATTTTATTTAACATAGGTGTAGATGAAAAACCTATGACGAGCTGTATAAAGAAAATATTACGTGAAAGGAACAGATAGTCCGTGCATGTAGAGAGAATGTATTGCTCGCTGGACAACTGAAGAAAAATAACAACAGAAGCTGAACTCAGTCAGAACTGTGTCATAATCGAAACTTAAAGGCGCTCGCTACAGTTTTTTCCGGACGGGTCGATATTTACCCCAACACAGTGCCAATTTGGTTGTGTTTCTAATCGATGTAGCTCATTGCAGAGTTGGAGCGGTCTACTGCGCATGTCCGGAAGTGATTATCTCATGTCCGTACGGCAAAAATTCGCAAATTGTTTTATGTTCGCATGCATTTAATGTATAATATGTATAATATACTGACTAAAGGTTAGGGTAAATATCACCATGGTTACAAAATATATACATTTAAAGTACTTTTAGTTCAAATTGCATTATTCCGACATATTCTCGATATCGACATAATAGGATAAATCCCGTTTTCCGGTATTAACCACCAATAAACGCCCCTTCCCGGTTTTACGGTGAGGGGGGTATCGGTCATTACGCTACATGGCGGTAGTGTTTAGATTATCCTTTTTCAAGTTTTAAACAAAGAAAATGAATGAAAAAAGTATTGCAGATTATCAATAAACATTATTGTAATTAAAATGTAGCAAAATATCTTCAAAGTTTACTTTAATTTTGAATTTTTATCCTTTATCCTACACTGCCGCTTCCGTGGCTCGATACCGAAGGTGTGAAAGTATTCGCATTTTTCAAGGAAAACAGATTATTTTTGCAAAAAAATGTTGCCGAGGTCGTCAGCCTCCCCCCTCCCCTGACCCTATTTACGGAAATACCGGTAAACGGGATTTATCCTTAATGTCGATATGGTCAATACTGGAGTCTATAATTTATACAAGCGCTCCAACTCTGCATTGAGTCACAGCTGTTCCTAATCCCGTACCGTACCCATACCGTACATCCGTATTGGTAAACTATATGTTTTGTTCGGAGAAAGGCGGAAACTTTCATCGCTCTATGACATCAAAATGCTTCAGAAACACCTTAAAATCCGCTTATTAAGAAATCTGCCGTTTGATAATTTGATATATCTCTAAGTCATTTGCTCAAACACTGAAAGAGTATTTCGTACCAACCTGCGTTGTATAAATGCCCGCCACACCCCACCTTGTTGTAATTTGATTTAAGCGAAATCTAATATGGCGATCTATCAATTTTCTATTTGTTTTAGATTAGGTAGACATAACCAAAGGTATGTGCAGAGTTTGATTAAATTCTTTTATGTGAAACTCGATAAAATAGCAGAAGTACCAACTTAAAATTGACAAAAATGTGCAAAAAAATAGCCCTTGGGTCTGCTGAACAAGTATTCCTTTCTTTACAAAATCAGTTTCTTTTGATTTCTCTGAACATGTTTCAAATAGATATATTGTTTTCCGCTATAAAAATGCTTAGATATCAAATTTATGCTGATTATTGTACTTTACTGAAATATATTTTAGGATTATAGAAATTTTGAAAAATGTTAAAAATAGCATCATATCTAGGGGCAAATTAAATTGAAACAAAGCTGGTGATCTAGTATTTTTATTTCATTTTTCAATACATCATAACATGATGTTTTAATACAAAACATTTCATCAATATCTATTATTGAGAAAAAAATTACAAAACTAGCGAGCGTCCTTAAACATAATACTAAACTGTTATATAGTGACTTTAAACTAGGTTCCTTGCCTATTGTATACAACAAAAAAGATACAACTGCTGTCTCAGTCCCGCCCGCTTAGCTCAGAAGGTAGAGCGTCGGTCTACGGATCGCGGGGTCGTGAGTTCGATCCTCGGACAAGGCGCATGTTCTTCGTGACTATTTGATAAACGACATTGTGTCTAAAATCATTAGTCCTCCGCCTCTGATTCAAGTGGGAAAGTTGGCAGTTACTTGCGGAGAACAGGTTTGTACTGGTACAGAGTCCAGGAACATTGGTTAGGTTAACTGCCCGCCGTTACATGACTGAAATACCGTTGAAAAACGGCGTTAAACCCAAAACAAACAAACAGCTGCTGTCTCAAATAGTGACATGTTTATTCAAAAAGCTGACGTGCAGAAAACTTGCATCTTATTTTCTATGCAAACAAATATAATACTACGGTAAATGACGTATTTTACTGTATAACTTATAAACGAACAAACAGTTCTGTCTCATAGACCGAATATAGTATTTACCTTGTTTGCATTTTAAATGTCTTTTGGGCATCGGAATGATTAGTATTCAATAACATTTGTCAAACAAAGGGTCAGGAAGGCGGAATCATAAGCTTCTATATTTATTATTAGCTTCTATATCTTTTCTCCATCACCTACTTATTATAAATCAAAATCCTTTAAAATGACTGAACTGAGTTCCCTGCCGGAAATTGCAAATAACTACAAATTCTTAATAACGATATACATGTATTTTACAGTGACTTTCTGTAGCTTTAATACCTCTATGAATATTTTGCAAGTAAGATAGATGGCTCGCCTGAGACGGTAAACTTGAGTTAAATGCATTCGGTAATTAAAATTATCATCAGATCTGAAAGTCCGATTTGTAAGCTATCAAGACTCCTGTTTCAGAGTATTACTGGTACAATAAAAATACGCTAGCGGACATTTTCCACTTCAGCTTGTACAACGTTGTTACTTACAACTTTGTCCTTCAGAACGAGGGAACGAAAAAAAAATACTGTGATTTCAATTAGACAAATTTAAACAAATTAATTGTTGCACTCAGAAACGCCAAAACCTAGATCCGCTGTCGTTTAAAATAACGCTATGGAGGATTTAGTGTTCAATTCGCATTAAATATACAAATGCTTTAAATTTTCACCGCAAAAATACGTAAAGCAACTAATTCTCATTTGTTTCCGTAAAATATAGTCTGTCAGTAATTGAGTTTCAAAGCATTCTTAAGAAATATAGAGATGATTAATTTCCAGATACCTATATTTTTTTTTGTCGAACGATCTAGAGACTTTTATATTGCCGCGGCGGTCCGGGTCCGATCTCCGACGCGGTCATCTTTTTTCTTCATATGGATTTTTTAAATAATTTTGAAACAAAAAAAGAAAAGACATTTTCTATTATTCATAATATGACCAAACTTTAATTTGAAAGATAGCCTTGATGAACTGATAATTCTGCTTCCCTTCGAACCTTCTTTGTATATATTATTCTGTATTCTTAAATTAATGCATGTTTTTGCAAGGAGCAGGACGTGAATGGTTGCACACTTGGTTCAAACGAGCGAAATGGTTGCAAACATACAAAATGGCGGATATTTTCTGAAATCATCGCGTGTTTGCTTGATTTTTTATCAGGTAAATGGGTTTCTATGGTATTTTGAACTCTATGGATATGTGCATGCATCAGTTCAATGTCTACGTCACACTCGGTTTTGCGTTTCAGCGTTGTAGATTTCGAATTCTCGAAGTTATTGAAGTTATAAAATGGTCATGTTCATGTTTTGATATTTGAATTGCGTCGTTTCCTGCCGGTTTTTACATAATAATGATCAAACTAGCCCGTTTTCGGGCCCTTAAACGAGACAAAACAACTAAATGTAAAGAATTCTTTAAACGTTCGGCTCTGCATGTTTTCTGGGTAGTGCTATACCCAAATAAATCTTGTTCAAGCCCTTTTTTGTTGCAAACTTGTACTTCAAGCAATTTATGTTGCAAACTTTTTCTGAAAAATAATGTCCAACTATCAGAGAATGTTTATTGTGCAACTCGTGTACATTTCTTTTCTGTTTAGGATCGTACATTTTTATAGCATCAAATGGCCCTTTGATATTTTAATATAACTGTTGATAAAAAAAACCTTTTCATGTTTTCATGAAACCTGGTAGGATTAGGGTTAGTGTTCCTACATAATTTTAACATCTTCCCTGTTTAAAGATTCAGCTGTCTAGATTGCAAGCAGAAATAAGATTAAACTTTCGGAGACATTATCTATAGGTACATTTTGTCTTTTGGATGTTATCCATCTATACACACTATACAGACAACGACTTTAACATGTAGTTGTTTTCTTTCAGATCTTTTCTTCAGGTCTAGATGCTATGAACATCAGACGCTATTATAACCCGAGAGCATGAATCTTCATGAATTGAACAAACTATGTATATCAGATATAACCGTTAGGTAAGTGTTATTGATATCAAAGACAATTTATAAAATTTTGTAAGCCTATTCTTATTTTCTATTCCTACTCTGAACCAACAATTTTAGCAACCTAAAGTCAGATACATTTATTTTGCGTAATATTATAGTACACACAAGTAATGTTGGTTACCAACCTGTAATGAAAAGTAAATTAATTGCAGTGCCATAATACAGAAGGCATATAAGTATTGCTACAGAAATGAATGGCAAGAACAAACATTGAACTACATTCATGTTTCAGCAGATGTTACGCTGTAACATAGATGAGTTAAACATTTTATCTCAGTTTTACTCTTATTGTACATCGTCCAAGTGTTTTAGTGTTATTGTCCAATTTATTTGACCTGTCAAAATATGGACCCGGCTTTCATTATATTCTGTTCGAGCCTATATACGATTAACATGAAAGCCAGGAACATGTTTTGACAGGTCAATTTAATAGTACAATAGTATCGAATTATTTATTGTTTTGATACACAGTAGAATGACTTATAACATATTCAAAGACGACGATTTATGTTTCAGAAACAAAATATGAACTATACCGCATGTCCGTAAAGGGGTATTTTACATGTATCTTATCACCAACACCCAAAGCCTTGTTTCGTATTATGAACATGTTATATCGGCACAAGATTGCGCAGGTGGATAAACAACTACTATAACTTCTAAAGAGATCAAAACATTTTGAATCATAATCATATCTTAAGACCGGCATATATTTTTGTACATTTAATCTAGAAATGAAACAAAACGTAAGCATTTATGTCACTATGTTATTACATCACTGTTGTATATAAATATGTTGTTTTTTTTTCTATCAAAAATACATGTACTAATATTTAACGGAAAACAGTTTTTATGAAGAAATCATGTATCCTCAGGCTGGTAGTTTGTTGTTTCATGTGACAACAAATGCGTTGAAGCACAAACCGAGAACGGGATTTCTTTTCGCAAATACCACATTCCTGAGGAGAATCCCCATCGCTGTTTTTGCCTGAAAAATAAATTGAACAAGGAAATATACAATACTGTAGATTTCAGATCGATTGAAATTAAAACATAAGTTTGCTATATATTAGTTCGATTATAATATTTCTTTTATGTAAAATATCTTTAACAAATTTTCTGTCAATTATAAATACAGGTCAATGGAGCCGGGAACTTAGAATTGGGACTAAGAAATGAGACGAGAACTTGTCAAATTACCCGGTTTGCATTAAGTAATTTCTTTTATCACATGTTTGACGTCACGGGAGTGTAATAAAGCCATTAAATAAAAATGATAATAAACTAGTGTAATAAAGCTCGTTGAATAAAATTGATAAAATGCTCGGCAGAGCCTCGCATTTTATAATTTTATTCAACTCGTTTAATAAATTCAATATGAAAAGACACTCATGTAGTATCCTCTTTGGGCAAGATACACACAAGACTAATGCACACCATAGCAAAACATCGACCATATTATTTCACTGATCTCCCAAAATCACAAAAAGCTAAAAATAAGACTCTGTTTTGTGCCAAAACGTCGTTATACGTGATTAGAAATAGAAATATGAAATTTCGCGCTATATGCTGCAACTTTGAGGAAATTTATGAGTTGCCTCTGCAACTACTTGCATAATAAACATTCTCTTAGAGTGGGACACTATTTTTTTTTCAGAAAAAGTTTGCAACAGAAATTGCTTGAAGTACAAGTTTGCAACAAAATCTAGCTTGAATAAGATTTATTTGGGTATAGCACTACCCAGAAAACATGCAGAGCCAAACGTTTATAGAATTCTTCACTATTAGTTGTTTTGTCTCGTTTAAGTGCCCCAAAACAGGCTAGTTTGATCATAAGAATGTTAAAAACGGCAGGAAACGACGCAATTCAAATTTCAAAACATGGACATGACCATTTTATAACTTCAATAACTTCGAGAATTCGAAATTTACAACGCTGAAACGCAAAACCGAGTGTGACGTAGACATAGTACTGATGCATGCATATATCCATAGAGTTCAAAATACCATAGAAACTCACTTACCTGATAAAAAATCAAGCGAACACCCGATGATTTCAGAAAATATCCGCCATTTTGTAAGTTTGCAACCATTTCGTTCAATGTCCGGTACAATCAATTATTTTGTTTTCCTCTAACATATGTAGTTATTTTGAAACTTAATACAAGGTTAAAGGATCATGTGACCAGTTCATGTACAAGGTTTCGTAACTCTGACTTCTATTTCGACAACATTATTACCTACTGTTCAGTCCAAAAATGTTACGTCCCGTCATTTTTGTACTGTTTTCCTTCATTATCTTTATAATAGATATTACTTTAAAACTTAAAACAGACTTTGAGGAGTATGAAAAATGTTCTCATAACAGATTTCATGACTCTGACTTTTATTTTGATAAAATTATCTTCCTTTCTCCAAAAATGTCTTGTCCTGTGCTATTGAACAGATATCACTTTGAATTCACAAACCTGACAATTCTTTGACACGTTTTCCGTCTTTTTCTAAGCTCTGTCCTATAATTTTTGTATTGTTTTCCTTCAATATCTCTGGAATCATTACATATTTTAAAACCAAATATAGCCTTTAAAAGGTA
Source organism: Mercenaria mercenaria (assembly GCF_021730395.1). Classification (NCBI taxonomy): domain Eukaryota; kingdom Metazoa; phylum Mollusca; class Bivalvia; order Venerida; family Veneridae; genus Mercenaria; species Mercenaria mercenaria. The sequence continues at coordinate 12,234 of NW_026462627.1, forward strand.
AGGAAAGCCTGACACTAAGTTACTTTTATATGAACGCCATCCTCAAGCCTTTCATAACGCTAAAAGAATTTTTGAAATAGGACCACTATCGAAAAGGATTTGGCACTTTGAAATTAAAGGAAATGACTGATCATGGATGCAGTGCTTATTACGTCATTTACACACTGCTAAATTATTTATTTAGCCAATAACCTTTTAAATACATTGATTTTCATATGTTTCTTGAGTGTAAGGTGTAAAACATGATAATTTCTTTCATTACAGCTGGAAAAAGTAGAGAAATTATTTTACAGAAATAAGTAACTACAGTTTAAATGTGTATCTAAAATATAATAAATCCGCCATCTTGCTTTTCTTGTTGCTATGGAAACAAAATAGCCGCCAATTTGACAAAAAGTTAATTGCTCATAACTTTCTCATTTTTAGTCCGATTTTGAAAATCTAAGAAATCCCAGCTGAGGAAATTAATTTTCAGAACAATGTTGCATTTCCCTTTTCGCACATGGAAAAATAAAAAATGACAATTTCTTCAGTATCTATTTCTGAGATCTAATATGCATGCATTGGATTGAAACTTTACACAAACCTTTTAGATTATAATGCAAGCTAACATTCTGAGTTCCGTAATTCAACATTTTACTTTGACAAAATTATTCCCCATTTAGACTTAGAAAATGTAGCAATTTCTTTGTTTTCCTGGACTGTCTATGAAGTCAATGAATGCTTGCATTGGAACCTCTGGGACCATACAACAAGTTGAAATAACATTACCCTTAAATGTTAATGTTTCTTTAATAAAAATGGTGACCCTTCTCATTCACCTTTTTTGAACAGTAAGGGCAATTTAAATTCACCGAATGGAATTCAATGTAAGTTGATTCAATTATGTGTAGCAACAATGGAAAATGAAATACACAAGAATCACAACTCGCCTAAAGTGAATTTATTTATATAACATCTGTTATTTAAGTCATAGTATCACAAGAAACCATGAATGCCCGACAAGACAATTTTTCGCGGGTGGGGGTATAAAAAACTTGAAGTGATAGCTCTTGTTCCTTTTTTTTCGCAAATCACATTGCCATTACATTTTGAAGTCAGAGATTTGCGAAAATTTCGTCTTTTATTGACAGTAGATCTAGCAAAATATAAAAAAATATGTTTTCTTTATGAATTTTCCGGTTTTCAGTCTAAGATTAGGAAAATGCTGACGGCGATTATTTACTGCTGAAGTATTTGCCGATCGTATATCTTGACTATGCAAAATTGATAACGTACTACATGTATGTAGACAATAAAGATAAAGATAACGTTATTTGGCTGTTAGGAGTGGAAAATAACTGTCAGTGTGTGGATTTTATAAAATAAGAAATGGTGAAATGGGTAAAGCTGACAAACTTCATATGTCCTGCATGTCCAAATCATAGGTAAGATATTTCTAATTCAATTTGTTATCAACACCAGCTTTAAATAACTAATAAAACAGTTGAACCCCGCCGACAATATTGCTAATGTATGGATAAAACATCAGTTTTATATTTGATTACTGCATGTCGACATCGTCGTTTATAAGTAAAAAGTAGTAATATTTTTGTTGAATTTACGCATTCACACACAAAGTTGTATACCCTATCATGATGAATTTTTTGCTATATAAAGCTTAAAACTGTTCTGTTTCAAACCTTGATTGAGTAGAAATATTGTTTTATCTCTGTTTACCTATTCACAACAGCTACTTTCATGTTGTGCCAAATTTATCATGTGTCAATTTTATCATAAGTCAAATGAAAATATTTTTACGACCATAATGACCCCAGATTACGGTTCCGTCAGGATGATCCTCTGATTATTTATTTATCAGAAACAGAAGATAAATAAAAAGAGTTGATCAAATCTAGTTGACCGATTTAGTTACGAGTTGACTAAGGTACGAGTTGACCAGCTTATGTTTACAAGCTGCAGAAATTAGCACAGGGTTCTTAATCTCAGGTCAATTTTCTAGATATTCATGACTATATGACATTTAGGTAATTTAAAGGCATATCTATGTAATGTGTACAATGACACATACCACTCATTGTATATGATGTATCGTATCAAACAACTCGCACGATAAGCTATTTGCGTATATCGTTCACTTCGTTATAGTTGAGTTTATGAAGTGAATTCTTTGTGAAAAAGAAACCGAAGGGAGTGACCGACCGAGGTTTCTTTTTCTCGAAGAATTCTATTCATGGATTCTATCTGCCATAGTGTGAAATCTTTGTTTGACCAATCAGAATTGCAAAGTCAGTCGTGTCGGATTCCATGCCATGCCAGTCTGATTCTACTACTATATATTTCTGCCGTAGCGCACTATGACAAGTCCATATCTGCATGCACAGACACTTGGGGTTCGGGCCCCTGTCCACCCCGCTCTCCTCCGCCCCTAGTTAAGTTTAGCCAATATGTTTTAGCATTTTACCATGTATTGGGTATAGGTGACGATCATAAAACGCATTTTGTAACATTTTAACGTGTTTTGAAAAAATGTATTTTTACCATCAATGCTCTCAATACCACAAGATTTGAAACATCTCACGGACACTAGGGAAACTATAGTCATTTAAACTTTTAAATTAACCCCTACTAATGAATCACCGGTATCAATCGACGTGTCTGTTATCATTCTGGCAAATGACACCGGTCTTGACGACTGTCATTTGTATTCCGACGGGATTAATAAATATTATAAATCAGTCAATCTAAATTTATATGGAACACTTCCTTGCGAATTGATCCCTGCTTTGTTCTGCGCATATCCACACCCCATTACCTGATGTCCACCACGCCGAGGGATGCGGTTGCCACAGAGGTCAGAAATCAATAACGATGTGTAGTGGTGTTAGTCTTTTGAGCAGTATTTTTTCATTTCGACTTTCCATGAAAATATTCTGGTGTAAGCATACGTGTAAATGCATTAACATATTATATGATTAATCCTGGTCGCCAACTTCGCGAAATAAAGAAGAATTCAGCTGTTTAAATTGGACGTTTATTAAAATTGACGCTAAAATCATATTCAACGGCCCAATTCGAAGTGTTTACAAAATACTTTGATCGGATTTACCTCACACGTCAAACGATCAATCATCTGGGGATAATCCTGGCAGGTTTCAAGTCTGTCCGTACGTCTACACCGATGTTCTGACCCTCCAAAGGGACCCGGGTATAGTCACGCATGATAAACTTTACCGCAGAGGGCATTTTTAAATGATGCCCATCCCACCGAGGAGTCAAAATATAGAATACCGTTTATATCTGAAGAAGCTTTCGTGTGTACGGGCCCTCCGTAAGGATTTTAATTTACCCATCATACAAAACTTTTTCACCTATATAAGAATACAGTTCGGCAATACATGGAGGTTTTAAGATCGGTCGTAGAAATCTAGCGGTGTACCGTAACCATGGAAACGGCTACTGAAGCTGGTAATCGCGGAAGCTAAAAATCTTTCTTTTGTTATATTTCAAAAAGTAATGGTATTAGAAACTTGATTTTTTCAAATTTTCATTAAGTTATGAATATCTATCGTTTGCAGTGATTATATTCAAAATATCTAATTAAATTTCTTAACTGTCGTCAGCACGTGCAATTTTAGTTATTGGCACATGCATTCAGTTGTGAATCAACAAGGAACCTCTCTTAATCAGAAAATGTTTCTTGGACTTAATTACAACTATGGCTAATTTTTGGCTTGAAAATTTTGTACAATACGCATGCTACTAAAATTCTAAAAAATTTGATACGTCAGTTTAACACTATTTTATATATTAATGCAGCGGATTGCATGTCATGTACGTTAATCATTCGCTTCCTTTTTTCAATACACATGGACAATGAAGTTAGGGAATAACTCGTTGAATCTCGGCTTGGAATATTTAACATATATAATATATATATATATATAGTGTGTGTGTGTGTTTGTGTGTGTGCGTGCGTGCGTGTGTGTGTGTGTGACATTGTTACCTGTCAGTATTGTATAGATAAGCTTAACATATAACACATGCATAAAATTATTCTCATTTTCGTTGATATTTTTACTATTTCTGTTACGAATTCAAGTATTTTAGATTTTATACTTCTATCACTTTAATAATTAATCATATTACCGGACTTCTCTCCATAATTAAGCAGTACAATAATGGGAGTAAACTAGGCCTAGAGTAAAGACTTTTAGTGTGTGTAGAACGGTTCTACCAAAGTGATGCTAATAAAATAAATGTACATGTATGTTTATATGGAAACCTTGTGCGCCATGTTATTTATCAATTGCTAAATATCAGATAACAATGCTAAATGGCAAACACCTTATGCAAAATGTTTCAAACGAAATGACATTTATTAAGTACAATGGGAAGGCTATGGAAATCCGGTGTGCCATGCTAATTGCCAAATGCTAAATGTCAAACAGTTGTTGCAAAATGTTATTTGCTATATGCTTAATGTCAAATATTGCCTGTGAAATGGTACATTTGTAATTGTCAAAAAATCAATTATAATTGCTAATTGCAAATACGAAACAATAAATGCCAAATCCGTATTACAAAGTACTTATTCAGAGAAAGAGCTCAATATATCAGTGTATAAATGCATCCTGTAAATAGTCATTGGCCTTTGTAACATTACTTTGTCTCTCTTAAAAACATTTCTTAACATTTTAGAGTGAAAAGTTTCGATCATGTCATCTCATAACCCTCAGAACATGTTATTGCTTCTAATCAGACTGATAGAACTTTATATGTTTTTACGTGATTAAAAGTAACAGTCATTAGTGTAAGGGATACAGATTATTAACTCACAAAGTTAAAGCATTTGACGAGTAGCATTTGTCATTAGTAGTATAGATATTACAGAAACTGGGCCTGATTATGAAATTTAATTAAAAAAAAAATAATTTATAAAAATCAACAATTTTTATGAATTATTTAATTAAAACGTATATTTTTTTAAAACAACTTTTTAATTTAAAATCAACAATTTTTATAAATTATATTTTTTTTTAAAACAACTTTTTAATTTAAAATCAACAATTTTTGTTAAGTATATTTTTTTAAACAACAATTTAAAACCTATTAAAATAATTTATAATTGTTTGTTCGTTTGCTCTTTGATTGTTAACTTTTAGTATTTTATACAATAAATCGTACAACGGTACTTTGTCTTGTAACATTTTAATGAAAAATAAACAATAGTAACCACAGAGCGCACTTGATTTGTCTTGATATTGTATGGTTTAAATTAAAATACATATAATATAGATGAGTTTACAAAATAAAATATATTGTTTGAAAGAAAGAAGATTTACTGATAATATAAACCCCCATTATGTTATAACAAAAAACGGGAGAAAAATGATAAAAGCTACTTGTGCGTCTTGTGGAAGAATGAAATCAAAGTTTGTTAAAACTACTATGATAGCAGGTAATTTAGACATCCATAAAGCAATGTTACCTTTATTACCTAAAAAAGGGTTAACACTTCCAGGATATAACTACTGTGGACCAGGAAATTCTTTAGATAATGGACCTCCTGTCAACGAACTGGATGCAGTATGTAAGACCCACGACTTTTGCTATGACAGCGGTGTAAAAAAGGGTATATGTGACAAACAAATGCTTTCCAACCTAAATAACACTAAATCAAAAACATTTGGAGAAAAGATTGCAAAACATTTAGTTGTAAAACCTATAATTAAAACGAAATACAAACTTGGGCTGGGACAAAAGTCAAAAATAGGGAAAAGGGGGTATACTCTGCCCCCGAAATAAATTGGAGTGATGAATTAGCAGAAGAATTACACAAACCAATTAAAAGAAAATTTAGGAAACGAAGAGTGATAGTTAATGATCTTGATGATACTTGGTCAGCTGATTTTTTATTTGACATGCAAGCTTTTTCAAAATACAATAAAGGAGTAAAGTACTTGTTAACCGTTATTGATATATTCAGTAAATATGCTTGGGTTATTCCATTAAAGAATAAAACTGGAGAATCTGTTACTGAAGCATTTAATAAAATAGTTTCAGAAGATAGAATTCAGGGACGAAAGTCCCCGAAGACTGCAAGGATTCCAACAAATTTATGGGTAGATGAAGGAAAAGAATTTTATAATAAAAAGTTTGAATCATTTTTAAATAAAAATAAAATTAACATGTACCATACATTTAATGAAGGAAAGGCTGTAGTTATTGAAAGATTTAATAGAAGTTTAAAAAGAATAATGTGGAAATATTTTACAGCAAATAATACTTATACTTATTTAGATAATTTGCAGGATATGGTTGATAAATATAACAAAACAAAACATTCTAGTATAAAAATGACACCAACCGAAGCTAGTAAAAACTTAAATAAAGGTACAGTTTACTTTAATTTATATGGTCGTTTAAAGATACCAAAGAGTAAAGCAAAATTTAAAATTGGTGATCGTGTTCGTTTAAGCAAACTTAAAAGACATTTTGAAAAAGGATATACACCAAACTGGACAGAGGAAATATTTATAATTTATGGAATTAATAATACAAATCCCAGAACATACACTATTAAAGATTTAAATGATGAAATAATTCAAGGTTCATTTTATGAACAAGAACTTTTACCTACTACACAAGAAGTTTTTAGAATAGAAAAAGTTATCAGACGAGACTATAAGAAAAAACAAGCTTTAGTAAAATGGAAAGGTTACAATGAAAAATTTAATAGTTGGATTCCCGAATCTTCGATTCGTTAAGAAACCTATGGTTTAATTCCATTTAGTGAATTGGAAGAAATTTAAATTGAAAAATATATTATATAAATGAGTAATAAAAATTTAATTTCTAATAATGGAATAGAAACAATAGATCAATTAATTATTCACCTAACTAAACTAGCTGCTGCTTACAGAAAAAGTTATAAATTTTGTGGGAGAGTAAGTACTGGGTTATATATTACAACAAATATCTTTAGTTGTTCAGCTGCATTAGCGCTTGTTCCAGCTATTCCTGTATTTGTAGCAGCTGTTGGTGTTGTTCCATCAATAATTACCATATTTATTAATAGACTAAAACTTAACGACAAGAAAGCTATTTTAAAATTACATCACCACAAAATAAAACAACTAATAACAAAAGCACGGATTGCGGCTTTAGCTGTTCATAACCCTAATGATCCTAGAAAAGAAGAAGAGAAAAAAGTTATTCAAGATATTTTTTCAATACTGTTAGAAATGCAGAAAGAAAAAAATTATTTAATACCCTTTGAAAGATATATGAAAGAATTTAAACTTAACGGATATAAAGGCAAAGAGGAATAATATGTTTTCAATGTGCGTTTTTTTGTGTAAAGATTTTGTTTCTATAAGTATTATATAAATGGTTAATAGAAAGATAGATAGAATGATTATGTCAAAATTATCTAGCACTTTAGGAGAAATAATGAATCCAGATGAAAATTCATATAAAAAAGTTCTTAAAAGAAGAAATGTTATTAAATCAAAACTTAATCAAATAGTTAACGATGAATATAAAAATCATGTCATTGATAAATCCCAAAATGTTATTGATCCTTATCTATCAGAAAAAAATAAATTATTTGAATGGAAATGTGGTTGTCTATTAACCGAAGAAGAAAATACCGAAAGGTTATGTGATTGTCCCAGACCAAATAATTATCGAAACAATCCTAAAAAAGTTATTGCAATAAATTGTAGTACAAACGAGGAAAAAATATATAAAACTATTTATCAAACATCTAAAAATCTTAATATTAATTCTAGAACGATATCAAATTGTTGTGAAGGTAGAGGTAGGGCAAAATTTGGAAGATCAAAAAACGATGGAGAAAAATATAAATCGAAATATATATAAGTTTTTACCGAGGGTGCGTTTTGTCCAAAGATTTATTTTCTAAATATAATATATAGATGGAAATCGAGAGATCCACAAAAGGATATTATAAGAAATTTGAAATTAAAATTGAATATAAACAAGACCCAAAGAATCAATTATATTTTACTATAAACGACTCATTTAGTATTCTTAAATCTGAACTTAAGACTTTAAAAGGTATAAAAATAAACGTTGTTTTAAAAATAACCTTTTCAAAAATGGATAAGGCTGATACAATATATAAATCAGCCTATTTCCAATCAAAAGCTTTAGAAGTTATTAACAAAAACGAAATAAAAAAAACTTTGCGTCAAGCCTTTGACGAAATAATAAACAGAATCGGTAATTGGATATCTGAAGGAAGCGGCTGGCGAATAGAGTCAGTCGATGCTCATTATATAAACAGATATAAATATAATCCTTTAGCAGCTTCAAGTTATCTAGAATTGCCAAAATTACTTAGAAATCCAATGAAAGGATTAATAAATATAAAAAATAATGATAATGAATGTTTCAGGTGGTGTCATTTGGCATCTAAATTTCCTGTTAAAAAACATTCTCAAAGAGTTTCAAATTATAAAAAACATATTAATAATGTTGATTACACAGGAATAAAGTTTCCTGTTACATTAAATCAAATACCTAAAATAGAAAATTTAAATGGTATTTCATTTAATGTATTTGGGTATGAAGAACCTTCTGGTGTCTACCCATTATATATATCAAAGAGTGGTTTTAAAGACCACTGCGATATGTTATTAATAAATGAAAATAGTAAAAATCATTATGTCTGGATAAAGGACTTTAACAGACTAATGAGTACTGTTACAAAAGACAGACATAAAAAACATTTATGTAAATCTTGCCTTCAACACTTTACTCAAGAAAGAATTTTAAATAATCATAAAGAGAATTGTTTAGCTATTAATGAGGTACAGGCTATTAAAATGCCTCCTGTTGGTAGTAAAGTACAATTTGAAAATTTTAAAAAACAGTTGGCAGCGCCTTTTGTTATCTATGCCGATTTTGAGGCATTAACAGAAAAGGTGTCCAGCAGTCAACCGAATCCGGATTCTTCATTTACAGAAGAATATCAAAGACATACAGATTGTGGCTACGGGTATAAAGTCGTCTGTTGTTACGACGATAAATATACCCAGCCAACTCAGGTCTATAGAGGACCTGATGCTGTATATAAATTCATAGAAAAAATGCTTGAAGAAGAAAAGCATTGTAAAGAATTATTAAAAAATAATTTTAATAAAGATTTAAGAATGTCTAAAAAAGACGAAATTGTATTTAAAAAGCAGAAATCTTGTCATATATGCCAAAAAGAATATATAGAAGATTCAATCAAAGTAAGAGACCACTGTCATATAACAGGAAAATTCAGAGGAAGCGCTCACTCAGAGTGCAATATTAATTTTATTTTAACAAAGAAAATCCCTGTTGTTTTCCATAATTTCAGAGGTTATGACTCTCATTTTATAATGTAACAAATAGGGAAATTCAAAAAAGAAATTAACGTCATTCCAAACAATTTGGAAAAATATATGGCGTTTATGATTAGCGATTTGATATTTATTGATTCGTTTCAATTTATGTCGCAATCATTGGATAATTTAGTAAAAAATATTTCTGATTTTAAGTATTTAAATCAGGAATTTGATAAAAATATAGAATTATTAAAAGTCAAAGGAGTTTATCCATATGACTATATGGATTCATTTGATAAATTTAAAGAAAAAAAATTACCAAATAAAAGGAAGTTTTATTCTTCATTAAATGAAAATAATATTTCTGATGAAGAATATGAGCATGCCAAAAATATTTGGAAAAAATTTAAAATAAAAACAATGGGCGAGTACCATGATTTATATTTAAAAACAGACGTACTGCTTTTAACAGACGTCTTTGAAAATTTTAGAAAAATATGTATGGAATACTATAAATTGGATCCATGTCATAACTTTAGCAGTCCTGGGTTAGCCTGGGATGCAATGCTAAAAATGACTGACATTCAGTTAGATTTAATAACTGACATTGATATGTATTTATTTATTGAAAAAGGTCTTAGGGATGGCATTAGCTATATAGCTAACTGCTACAGTAAGGCAAATAATAAATACATGAAAAGTTATAATAAAAAAGAAGAAAGTAAGTATATTACTTATTTAGATGCAAATAATTTATATGGTTGGGCCATGAGCCAGTCTTTACCATCTGGTAATTTTAAATGGACCACCGAAAAACAATTTAAGAAATTAATAGCAAAGGGTAAAACCAATTTTATAGTTGAGTGTGATCTTGACTATCCAGAAAAATTACATTCTTTACATAATGATTACCCACTAGCTCCAGAAAAAATTATTATACCAGATGAATGGTTATCTAATTACAGTAAAATATTAAAGAAAAATTTGAAATAGGAAAAAGCAATGTAAAGAAGTTGGTTCCAACTTTGAAGAAAAAGAAGAATTATGTGGTTCATTACAGAAACCTAGAACTGTATACTCAGTTGGGTTTAAAAGTAACCAAAATACATAAAATATTAACCTTTGACGAAAGTCCTTGGTTAAAAGAATATATAGATTTTAATACTCAGAAAAGATCTGAGTCTAAGAATTCTTTTGAAAAGGATTTCTTTAAATTAATGAACAACTCCGTCTTTGGTAAAACGATGGAAAATTTAAGAAAAAGAGTTAATATTAAATTGACTCATGACGAAAATATTTTATTAAAACATGTTGCCAAACCATCGTTTATAAGTGCAACAAAATTTAATGATAATTTATTTGGAATAAATAGGATAAAAGAAAGTCTATTATTAAATAGACCTAGTTATGTTGGAATGTGCATTTTAGATTTATCAAAATATTTAATGTATGATTTCCATTATAATTACATTAAAGAAAAGTATGAGGATTCAGCAAAGTTATTATTTACTGACACAGACTCATTGTGTTATGAAATTAAAACTAAAGATGCGTATAAAGACTTTTATAAAGATAAAGAATTATTTGATAATAGCGATTACAACATTAATTCAAAAATTTATTTCAATGAAAATAAAAAAGTAATTGGAAAATTTAAAGATGAAACTGCCGGCATTCCAATAGTTGAGTTTGTTGGATTACGGAGCAAAATGTATTCTTATTTGCTAGAAAATGAAGCAAATACTAAAAAATGTAAAGGAATTAAAAAAAGCGTTGTCAAAAAGACAATAACGCATAAAAATTATAAAGACACTTTGTTTAACTCAACACAAAGTATGCATAAATTTAAAGTTATAATATCGAAAAAACATAATGTTTCTAGTTATGTTATAAATAAAACGTCGTTATCATGTTATGACGATAAAAGATTTATTCTTAAGGATGGTATTACTACCCAAGCCTATAAATAAAAAAAAGATTTATACATCATAATTTTTTAAGCATCTTTATGATGTGATTTTTGATTTTTTAAACATCTTTATGATGTGATTTTTGATTTTTTAAACATCTTTATGATGTGATTTTTTAAGCATCTTTATGATGTGATTTTTGATTTTTTAAGCATCTTTATGATGTGATTTTAGAAAGAACATAGTTTCTTATTTTTTAAGCATCTTTTTGATTTTTTATAATTTAATTTTAATTTTAGAAAGAACATAGTTTCTTATTTTTAAAACATCTTTATGATGTGATTTTTTTATAATTGTTTTAGGAGAAACATAAGTTTCTACTTAAATAATAGAACCATAAATTGTTAATTGAATATTTTTAACGTTTAAAGAATTAATATAAATAACATCATTCATGTTAAATTTATTAGCATAATTAATAGAAATAGATTCATTTTTTCTCTTTGTGTTTGCATTATAACTTTGAAGAATTACATTTTCTTTTTTTTAGTTGTAATTTAGTTTCTCCTTTATCTAATTTAATTGCATCAATAAGAATAATTAAAATAGAATTAAAATTAATTGTTACATTATTACCATTTTGAACTTAACCAGGACTAGCATTTACAGTTTTCCATTGAAATAATCCACTATCAGTATCTTCGGTATAACATGTTAAGAACAATGGAGGTTTTCTTATTATTTGTCTTTCTATTTTACTTACTTTTTCATTTATATTATTGAATATTCCCATTATATTAATTATTCTACTTAATTAAAGTTTTTAATTCAAAAGTTTACTTTCTTTATAATTTATATATTCCTCCAATATGTAGAATTTGACATGACTCTCCGTCATAAGAAGAAATGATACTTCTGTAGATGATGAATCGTCATAAGGATGAATATCAAACATTGTATTTTCTGATAAATATATTTTAATTTCTTTTTGATATCTACATAAAATTTTTGAGGGACTACCTTTATCTATCTCGGGTGTTATATTTACACTCCCGCCGGGAAATTTACCTGTAAAACCATCTTGCCACCACCTAAAAAGAAAATGTGATATTTCACATTTTTTCATCTCTCCAAACGACGTTAAATAAAACCTAATATCTATTATATAAATTCCAGCCTTTTTGACTGAAAACACATTTTTTAATAACACATCCGGTACAGCTAGTTTATATTCTTGGTTTGTGTTTATAAAATCTTTATAATCTACGGCATTACCAGGTTTCAAATTAAATGCACCAAAATAGCCCGCATCATTATTAATTACATTTTCATATAATGAATATATCCAGACACCGTGGCGATCAAAATACTTTTTCATTTTTATATATGAATGTGTTTCCCAGGAATCTGGTAGTTCTGCATCATTATAACCGCTGTTATATTCAAAAAGAAACACTTCACGTTTTTTTACTTTTTCCAGTTCAGATTTATATTCTGTAAATTTATTTTCATGTTTGAGAATTACTTCAGCTAAATAATCAACTCGTTTTGTTGTAGCTTCACCAGAACTTTTATTTTCACGATATATATTGTCTATTCTTTTTTCATAAACAACGCCTTGTTTATCATATGTATCCAGCTGATCATTAATTATATTAATTGCTTCAGTATTGGTAGAAATTACTTGGGTATTAGCAGTAATTGATTCTCCTTGTTTAGCTGATATTTCAACTACAGAGTCCAGATCATTTATTATTTTTTAAATTTTATCATTAAATTCGTTGATATCTTCTTGTAATAAACCTGTAAGTTTACTTAAGTCTGCGTACTTTAAATTATGACGTGTGTCAACAGTACTAATCAAGATCCGGAGTTGTTTCTTTAAATTTTCTAGCTGACCATTAATTGTGTTAATTGCTTCTCCTTGTTTAGTTGATTTTTCAACTACAAGGTCCAGTTCATTTTTATGTTCTTCAACTTTAGCATTAAACTGCGTTATATCTTCTTGTAATTTTTTTGTAATATTACTTAAGTCTGCATACTTTAAATTATGACGGTTGTCAACAGTACTAATCCAAATTCGAATTTGTTTTTAAAGTCATCTATTTTAGAATTAAGCTCTTCTTTAAGGTTATCTAATGCTGTGTCGTGATCATCACCTCTTTGTGAAGCTGCCTTTTCCAGTTCAGATTTATATTCTGCAAATTTATTTGAAAATGTATCGAGTAAATCTTTATGCTTATTTTCAGTTTCAGTATTTAGTTTATTTATTTCTGTTCTGATTTCTAACTGATACATATTTTGTAACTTTTTCTCAGCTTCAATAATCTTGTCTTTTAGTTCTTCATGTTTAATCATACTATCTTTTAATTCTTGAACTTGATTGTATAACTTTTCAAAATTTGTTTTAAATACTTCTTTTATGTTTTCATCTGTCAAATCAGATTTCTCTTCAAGTTCTTTAATAGAATCAACCATAGCTTTCATTTCTTTTTCAATTTTATCTTGTAATTCAACTATTAATAATGAATTCTTTTTAAAATCTTTTGTTAATTCTTCAATATTCTTTACTTCTGCTTCTAGTGTTTGTTTTATACTTTTAACATCTCCAAGATCATAGTCATCTATTACACTTTGAACTTTTTTAAACACAAATCGTCTTGAAACTGCATCGTTGGGTTTATCTGGATCTCCTAGATTGATTATTTCATTACCTCCCATATCTAATGCTCTATTCATTGTGTTATCAAGTTCCTTATTTCTGTGAAGATATGATTTTGATTCCTTTTTAAGTTTTTTGAATTGTTTTTTAGTAGCATAATCACTTTAATCAATATCAAATTTAACTTTACTTATACTGTCAGGTTCACTTCTTTCTTTTACATCATTAAAAATTCCCATCTATATCATACCAGTAAAGTTTTTTCTTAAAAACTTCCTTGGTTTGTCAATATATAAAAAATCATATTTTTGATTTGTTGCATTAGCAAAAGAGTTAGGGTTAATATTTTGTTCATTACAAATCATATCATTTTCTCGTTTACTTGGACTTTCAAATAAAATATAATGTGAACAGTTAATTCGAATATTTTTTGGTGTTTTATAGTAAGACTGACTTAAATGAATAGCACAACAGTTTTTGTGACGTCCTTGAATAAAGTACTTTATTATTTCATTATGAACCTTTTTATCTTCACATACAAAATCATCAAATATTACTACTTTTTGTTTTTCTGATTCAAGATTCTCACAGGGTTCAATTTGGTCAGAATCAGCTGAATATTCAAGTATTTCGTATGGATCTATTTTATTTTTTTCTGCAGTTCCATTTAAAAGTTTAATTAAATCCTGATATTTAGATTGTTCTAGGTTTTTAGCATATAAGTATAATTTATCATAATATATAAGAGGTTTTCGAAGTATATGCATTAATGTATTTGTTTTTCCAGATCCAGAAGATCCACATATTAACATTCTAAAACATGAATCTGGCATAAAGGGATAATGTTGTTTAAAGTTATTATGCTTGGTATTACTTTTTGTATCATAATTTGGAATTTCCATTATATTATTTGTCATTATTATTTTGTATTATTACATTATCTATTTTGTATTATTACATTATCTATTTTGTGTTATTACATTATCTATTTTGTGTTATTACATTATTTTACATTATCTTACATTATTATATAAATGCAATCAAAACTTAATGAAATAAGAAGAAGAAAAAACTTAGTCGGGCAAAAGATGAGAGCTCTTAGAGAAGAAATAATGAAAGAAAAAATTAGAAAAGCTACAAATCGTGATATGTACACTGAAATTTATAAACCAATTACTGAAGGAATAGAAAGTCAAAAAGAACAATTATCAAGTCAGTTAAAAGCATTACCTGGAATTAAAGAGCAATTAGCGTTACTAGGTGATGAAATGAAAGACATACAAACATACCAGGGTTTACCACAGCTATTCCAAGTACCGCCAATTACATGGTCTCCTGAAGAACTGTCTAAGGAATATAAAAGATACAGGGAAATAAGCGAAGAACCTTCTGAAGAAGAAATTGGAATGACAGCAGAAGATTATGAAAGAGAAATGACGGAATTGTCTACAGGAATGATTGCACGGTCGCCACCAGCAGAAATTGGAATGACAGCAGAAGATTATAGTAAATTACCAAAAGAAGAGATTGAAAAATTAAAAAGACACTATATGCCGCCAATATATAAGTCAGACGGATCTCTTAGATTCATACCTAAAGTAAGAGAATTGGAAGTAAGACCAAAAGATCCGGGAGCAAGACCAAAAGAAAAGAAAATACTTAAAGTAGATTTAGATGATTTTCTGGATGATAATGTTTTAGAAGAATATAAATATTACAAACCGTCTGAAATGTTTGACTTTTTTACTGCAGATGAATCTAATCAAGATAAAATAGATAAAGACGTACTTAAAGATACAATAGATGATGTTACTACGGATATCAAAAAATTAAATGGTCCAATAGCAAGCAAATCAAGTTCAAAAAAAAAAAAAAAAAAACAAATAAGAAAGAAGAAGCAAAAAAATTAAAACATAAACAAGACGAATTACTAAAGTACAAAGACCGGTTAAATCATATTCTTGGTATGTCTTCTACATATGGACAAGGAATAAAACATCATAATCAAAAACTAAGTTTTCTTAAAGAACCGAAGGTTCTGAATCCATATAAAGTTTCACCAAATGGACAATATGGTAATTTAATTATTAACTTAAATAAACTTTATAGTCAGAACAAATTAATTGCTAAAGATAGAATAACTGGAAAAGAAGTAATTAACACTAAGGTAGATAATGATTTAATTAATTTAATTAATAAAAGATATAACAATAATAAAAAATATTCAATTCATTCTAGAAAAATATTTAAAGAATTAACAGAAAAATCAGGATTGCCTATCAATAAAAGATCTATGAAATTTAAAAAAGTAATTAGAGGACAGGGTTATGACGTTTGTCCGTGTAATCCAGAAGAATTGGTTAATGACTTGGAGTTAATTTGTGGTTCGATTGATGCTGGAAATAATAATGAAGAACTAAAAAATGAAGGTATTAGAATAATTGATGAATTATTAAAAATAAATTCACTCTTACCAGAACAACATGAAATGTTTTATAAAAAATATTTTTCTTGAATTTAC
This sequence comes from Mercenaria mercenaria, assembly GCF_021730395.1. NCBI lineage: Eukaryota > Metazoa > Mollusca > Bivalvia > Venerida > Veneridae > Mercenaria > Mercenaria mercenaria. Next base: position 28,671 of record NW_026462627.1, read on the forward strand.
ACTTTTATTAAAAAATATGTTTAATAATTATATAAATGGAACAAAAAATTGTGTTAAGTTCTGAAACCGTTAAAAATTACGAAAATTATACCCCTAGTGATTTTACAATCAGATTTGGTCGTTCTTTAATTTTAGATAAAAATAAAACTTATGTTGTCGGTTTGGGTAGTATTAACACTATGACCTATTCTTGGCATAATATTAGTGATGAATATGACAATAAAAGAATTCGTTATAATAATGGTAAAGAATGGAAAGATATCATATTTACAAATGGTTCTTACAGTTACACTGATATTAAAAATTACATAAGGGAAACATTAATAAGTAATGATGATTATGAATTTGATAAATCAGACATTGCTCCAATAAGTTTGGAATTTGATTTAAGTAGTTTTAAGATTTTGATTTCAATTAAAGATAATTTTATGTTGGATTTAAGAATGTCAAATTTTCATACATTGCTTGGATTTGAGAAAAAAACATTGAGAAATACTGAATGGGGAACTACAACACCAAATATAACTAACTCTGTGGATACAATTGATATTCATTGTGATCTTATTGATAATTCACTTGTTGATGGTAATTTCAGTGATATTATATATGCTTTAAGTACTGCAGATTTAACAAGAGCTTATCCATTTACAAAAGAACCTCGGATAATTGGATATTCTGAAGTTAATAAAACTATGATAAATTCAATAAGAATATATATTACAGACATATTTGGTAGAATAATTAATTTAAATAAAATTGAAACAAGTTTTACATTAATTTTAAAAGAAATTTAATTAAATTTTATTTTTATATAATGAGTAAAAAAGTTTATGATAAAAATAAAGGAATATTTGTTTATGTTAATGCTCTTACAGGAGAAGAAATCATACATGGAATACCTGTGGTCTCCGAGGACGCGGTCCTTTGAACAGGTATCTTTGACACTTTAACGAAATTGTTTTCAAGTGGAGTTGCATCTGCTGGAAAAAAAGCTTTGGAAACAGCAGGAAAAGCAGTGGCTAATAGCCCCGGGAGACTGTTGTTTTCTGCACTTGAAAGTGGAACAAAAAAGGTTGGAATGGAAGTTGGAAATTTAGCTGCTAATAAAATTGTTGAAAAATTTAAAAAGAAACCTGCTCCGGCAGTTGGCAATTTAATTGCTAAGGAATTACAAGAAAAGAATAACATTAAAAATAATAAGGAGGATATTAATATAAGATTGAATAGATTATTGTCAGGATCTGGGACTTCAGCTCGACAAAAACATATTAATAGATTAATTTATAAAAAATAAAATTATATATAATATATACATGTTTAGAACAAAACAATATTGTGAAAGATATGAACTAACTCCTATTCAGTTAGACAGCTTTAATATCTGTCTTGGGAAATAATGTTAAGCAACAAAAAAACGGATATCAATTTACAATTAATGATAGAAGCTCATATTTTGATTGGTTTAATGGTTATTTTGAAGTAAGTTTTAAAGTTAATAAACTTGGTGATGGTAATAATTATGCTGATGGAGATCAAATTGCTTTAATTAATAATGCAGCTTCATTAATTTATCAGTTAATGGTTAAACAAAATGGGAAAATTGTATATGATTCTGATAATTTATATAAGGTAGTAAATGTAAAAAATTTAGTTGAATTATCTAATGATTATGCAGAATCGACTGGAACAAACGAATATATTTATTTAGATACTACTGCTACTGCTGCCGCTGATGATAATAAAGGTTTTTCTTTTAGAAAGGTATTAATCCAAGGTGGTAATGAGGTAAATGTTAAGATTCCGCTAAATAATTATTCATTTTTTCAGGGTTTAGAAACTAATATTTTACCTCCAAGTCAAATTCAAATAATATTACAGCTGACAAATGATGATGAATTAATTTTTAGAGCTGGCGGAGACCCAGGTAGGGTAATTGTAACAAAATTAATTCTATGGGTTCCACGTTTAATTTTCAATGAATTTGGACTTAATCTAATTGCTGAAAGATTTACAAAAGCAAGGTGGTCATACCTTCGGGAAATGGTGACACAATCGAATGATACACAACAAATTAATACAACTTTTAGAATAACGGCTGGTGTAACAAAACCACAACATGTTTTTGTTTATTTACAACGACCTGATAAAAGTAATACACAAATACAGAATCCGCATTTATTAGATACATTTAAAGTTAATGCAGCAGATAGTGATTGCACTTTAAGCTCCTGTCGTCTTGAAGTTGGTAATGGTGTTTTTTATCCAGAAATAGAATACACAAGTATATCAAGAATATATGATGATGTAATTAATTATTATTATAAACAAAATAACAAAACTACTGGAAGTCTCTTAAATAGATTTAATTTTCAAAGTTTGTTTGGATTTGTTCATTTTAACTTGGAATATAAAAAGGAAGTAATAACGGAAGATCCTAAGCATATTACATTACACTTTCGTTTAAATACACTTCCCACTGCAAGATATCGTGTTTACGCAATTGTATTGTATGAAGAAACAGTTGAAATAAATACTATTGGAAATGAACTTGTTACTGTTTAAATAAAATAAAATTAAAATAAAATAAAATTAAAATAAATATAAAGTATATAATGTCATCAAATTATCTTGAATATAAAGTTAACCTTACAGATGGACAAAAGAAAAATTTAGCACAAGCTTATAATAATAAAATTCCACATACTTTTAGATTAAAACATGAACAATTACGTGGAAACTTTCCTTTACTTTTAACAAAAACACAAATTAATCAAATTGAAAAGTCTATTAGAAATAACAAGGGATTAGAAATTACAATTTCAAAAAATCAAATGTCCAGTCAAAGTCAAAATGGCGGATTTTTAGGAGCTTTAGCTGGTTTGTTAGGAAAAACAATTCTTCCAATGGCAGCAAAAATAGCTCCAAAAATATTAGCCCCTCTAGGCATCGGCGCTTTGTCTGGACTGGCCAGTACCGGTGTTAGTAAAATACTTGGAAATGGTATGATTTCAGTAGCTAATGATAAGAGAAATATGATATCACCATATCTTACACCTAATCAAAGAAAGCAACTAGTAGGATCTGGAGTGATTAAATTAACACAAAAACAAAAACAAAATGGCGGCTTTTTAGGAATGTTGGCTGCTAGTCTAGGAATACCTTTGATTACATCTTTGTTAAGTGGTAAGGGAGGACCACAGTCCACATGGGTTGCAAGCAACCGACATGGTCAGGGCATACAGATTGATTCTCAGAGAAGACCTTACAGACGAATTCCTATAGTAAAAAAAAAATAAAATTTATAAACAAACCAATTTCTAACTTTGAAATTGAACAATGGGTTACACAGCTCGGTATTAAAAATTTCAGAGGTGTATTTAGTAGAAATAATTTATCAAAATTAAAAACAAACAATGAGTGTGGAATTATAAATTTAGACGACTCTGTTGGATCTGGAACACATTGGGTTTGTTACTTGAATAATTTGTACTTTGATAAAACCAGAGGTTTTCTGAGAAATGCTTTGTATTTCGATCCGTTTGGGCTTCCTCCACCAAAAGAAGTAATTAATTACATTCCAAACATAAAATATAATAATATACAATACCAAGACAAATCAAGTGCGCTCTGTAGTTACTATTGTTTATTTTTCATTAAAATGTAACAAGACAAAGTACCGTTGTACGATTTATTGTATAAAATACTAAAAGTTAACAATCAAAGAGCAAACGAACAAACAATTATAAATTATTTTAATAGGTTTTAAATTGTTGTTTAAAAAAAAATATACTTAACAAAAATTGTTGATTTTAAATTAAAAAGTTGTTTTAAAAAAAAATATAATTTATAAAAATTGTTGATTTTAAATTAAAAAGTTGTTTTAAAAAAATATACGTTTTAATTAAATAATTTATAAAAATTGTTGATTTTTATAAATTATTTTTTTTAATTAAATTTCATAATCAGGCCCAGTTTCTGTAATATCTATACTACTGTCATTTTGCAATAATTATAGGCATTTAGCACAAAGGATATGGCATATGGCATTTGATATGTATTGAAGGCCGGTGCGCCATGAATATAGCCAAGTGTTAAATGCAAAATGCAAATAACTTAATGCTAAACACCAAATACTTAATGTTAAATGTCAATCATTTAATGCAAAATGCCTAATACTTTATATAAAATGCAACATACCAAATGCGATATGCCTATGGAAGGTCAATGCGCAATGGTCACTGCAAAAATGTTAATGCAAAATAAAAATGCTATTTACGAACTGCTTAACTTCAAATGTTGGCTTTCGAACAGTAATTGTCAATGATAAATGCTTTTTTGTTAAAATGATAAATGTCAAAATGCTCATTGCTAAGTTTCCATTGAAATAAAGAGCTGAATATATCAGTTATATAATCATTGCCCTTCGTTACATAACTTTTTTCTTTGTTACATATCTTAGTCTATTATATGATAAATATTTTACAGCAAAATGTTTCGGTTCCATGTCCCTGTAACATCTGCAACGCTATTGCTTTAAATTAGACAGGCAGCACATTTATTTTTTTCCAAATGAGTAAAAGCTACATTCATTAGTTGAAGAGATAAAGATCACAAAGATTGATAATTTGAAAATTACCATTTATCATTCGACAAAAAGAATTTGTTTTTATCTTCTTCTCCTCGTTTGCAAATACATTGTCAGAACAGTAGCCTTGGTGAAACTTGTGGTTTGCCGCAGATCCTCAATGCCTCCATACAGATTCTGGTGCATTGAGGTATCTATCGGCCAAGTCGCACCTCGCTCATGATCATGCCTTTTTACATCTCCGAAGTATATGCTCCGCAGTCTGATCTTCCTCACCACATGAACAAGATGGCGATGGTGCCAGTCTGTATTTCTTGTACATGTGAGCATTGAGTTTGTTGTGCCCCGAGCTTGTTCAAGGAGGTGAAAAGCATCTTTCTCTATCCTTGGTCTCGTTAGTGCCTTGATGATGGTGGCTTTATTCTTGTAACACACAGGTTTTGTTGGTTGTTCTGACTGAGCTTCTAGCTTAGCCATTTTGTCTGTCTCTACATTGCCTGCAAGTCCACAACGGATGTAATCCACTGAAGTGCTACTTTGCAGTTTATACTCGGGCTCTACATTCTCCTGGCTAGTGCGGAGCTTTATTGTTGATCAGAACTTCCACAACAGACAGTGCATATATGTGAGAAAGTCGACTGAGGAGCTTTCTTCTGCCGAGTCTTCAACCATTCAGACGGCCTTCATGAGTGCTTCAGTCTCTGCCTTAGAATTGCTGCATGTAGAGATTTTATGACATTTAGCATTTTGTACACGGATTATAGTTTTTTGTATGTAGCATAAGTATGTGACATTAACATTAAACTATTGACATTTAGCATTAACAACTTCTTATTTAGCATTTGACAGTTAGCATAGCGCATCGGTCCCCACTAACTGCGCAGGGACAATGTGTCCCAGTGTTACGAAAAGAGAAGTTCGCCAAGCATGTAAGATGATGTTAGATGATCTGTTTTTGTAATTCAAAATGTAGTTCCATGTTGTTGATGAGATCTTGTATATGAGTCAGATAAGGATGTGACAGTTATAGCTTTGGCTAAGCTGTATTGCTTATTGTATTGAGAAAAGATCTAGATCACTTTCACTGTGAATTTACATGTCTACATGTAAACGGGTTATCGCTAAATGACAAATTTTAAGGGAGTATTTTCAGATGGTGATGTTTTTCAGACAGATAATATTTCTTTAATATAACCTTAGGACGGCCAGCACATATCCTTAGGACGGCCAGCATATATCCTTAGGACGGCCAGCACATATTTATGCAATCTCGCCAGGCATATGTATGTTTTTGACAACACAGTAAATGACGTCACTCGACCTTCAGCTATTTCCGAAAGTAAATAAAATGAAAGTAGAAATGTTAAACTTGAAAAAGAAAGCTGCATTTTGATTCGTAGATAGTCAGGGGTCACGCGCAGGGGTCACTCCGTCTAAATGTATGCGCGTGGACTTATTATTATTTTTCTTTGCTATTGGGGAGCCAATTTTCAGCACTTATTACGAATTGAAATTACCTGGGCTTTAGTACAGCATGTCAGCTTTTAATCTATGAAAAAATATTTGAGCTCTTGATAAACACAAATCCCACAGGGGTCCGTAACGGACCAAGGGTACACTGATAATTTTGGAACTTCATCAAATCGTTAAAAATTTATTTTTGATGTTGTATGAGAGTGCCAGTATATGCCTCAGATGTAAGATATAACCGTATTTGAGAGCTGTAGACCTAGACACTTCAGAAATATTTTCAAAATAAGTTTCGTGTAAATGTTTCTGCGGAAGCGTGAAAGGACCATCAGACGCTAATACGTTTTAGTACGTTAAGACTGCGGAAAGGATATGTAACCTAACATCTAAATATGTTTATTGTTTCATTTTTGGTGAGAAGACATGTTATATTTAATGGCTATATATGTGATTTTATGTCACTGAAATGCTGTAAAGCACTGAAAATGAGGTATCAAGATTTAATTGTTTATATGATACAAATGAAGAATGTAACCTTGTACCATTTGAATTTCGGTATTTTCACTCAAAGCAAATTGATTCTAATATAGTGTGCATATTGATAAGTTCTGGAACAGTCGTAAAAAGTTGCAATAAAGAATAAATCCTAGCACTGAGACGTCTAGCATTTATTGAAGTTGCTCAATTTGAGTAAGTGGTAGAGCGTGGGGGTGGGGGATCCGGGGTTTGGCCATCCGCAGTTATTTATTAACACTTGAAATTCGACCTTACACGTTGTCCTATACTTACGTTCTGATTGCTTTTTAAAACGAGATTATGGTATGTGTATGTTTTTTCAATGTTTAGAATGTAAGTTATCATAGCAAAACGATCAATTGGAATTCATTTTGTTTTTCAATTTGTCAATAAAGTGTAAAGTGTTTTGTACATAAAATAACTAGAAATGTGCGACTTATTGAAGCAACGGAGCCGGAATGAAAATGTATAAAGATAACATTTGCTGACCATCCTTTTGCAAACTGTCACCCCACCCTAACAAGTGTATTTTTTCTTCGTAACCACATGCAGAGCATATATATTGCTACTACAAATGTGCATGAAAGAAATACATACATACTCATTGAAAAACATCGTATTTTCCTTTTATTTTTCCATCTGGTCTATATACAATATATATATATATATATAAAGTACTTGATAACATACCAATGGTCATGATATCTCCGGAAATGTATTGCATAATACGAGATTCAACAATGTAACAATAAGTGACCCAACCCGAAAATAAGAAATACGCAAAACATTATTATTATTTACATGTACGTAAGCATCACTTTGGTAGAACCGCTCTACACACACTGGAAGCCTTAACTCTAGGTCTCGTTTACTCCCATAATGGTTCCAAAAGTCCGGTAATTTGATTAATTATTAAAACTATAGAAGTATCAAATCTAAAATATTTTATTTCGTAACAGTAATAGTAAAAATATCAACGAAAAAGGGAACAATTTTATGCATGCATTATAATATGTTAAGCGTATCTATACATTACTGATAGCTAACAAAAGGCAATGTCACAAAAACAATTTATCCACATGTTTTCCAACAATTAATTAAATAAACTTTGTTGTTTGTCATATAATATCTATTAAATATTCCAAAACGATATTTAACGCATTATTAATTAACTTCATTGTCCATATGTATTGAAAAAGGAAGCGAATTAATAGCCTATATGGCATGTAACCCGCTGCATCAATATATAAAATGAAGTTAAACTGACGTATCAAAAGTTTTAGAATTTTAACTGCATATGTATTATACAACATTTTCAAGCCAAAAATCAGCAATAGTTGTAATTAAGTCTAGAAAATTTTTTCTGATTACAGAAGGACACCTTGTTGGTTCACAACTGAATGCACGTGCTTATTATTAAAATTGCACGTGCTGACGACAATTAAGAAATTAAATCAGATATTTAGAATATAACTACTGCGAACGATAGGTATTCATAACTTAATGAAAATTTGAAAAAATCAAGTTTCTAATACTACTACCTTTTGAAATATGACACAAGAAAGTTTTTTGACTTTCCGCGATTACCAGCTTCAGTAGCCGTTTCCATGGTTACGGCACACCGCTAGATTTCTACGACCGATTTTAAAAGTCAGTTCTTACATTACTTAATTGTTTTATCATAGTAAAAAAGTTTTGTATGATGGGTAAATTAAGTTTGGCATATATTTTGAAAGATTCCTCGTATATTACGGCAGAGGGAAATTTTGTGTAAAAATGTCTATTTTGGCTGTTTGTTTCGCTTTTAAGACTTGGGAGGTCATGGAATCATTTGCAGTATGCATGGTTTATACTTATGTTTAATAATTGGCGATTTTCAATGGCGAACACCGCTGTAACACAGTGTTAATCAGACCAGATTGTATTTCTATCTATCTCCGACATTGCATACTATTTGCTACATGTATAGCTTGGTTCTGCGCTGTCAATCTCATTTTGTAAATCATTTTTGTTTCAATTTCTTTTATGATAAATATTCAGAAGTAATTGATATCTTAAGATCTGGTACTAGCATGATTCAGTGTTGAAGTTATGGTTAATATTACCGTGTTCCTTGGGCCATCGCCGTTTCGCGTTGTCGTACTAGGTCGAAATCGCGAAACGCGGATATTTTTACGGCGAAAAACGCGGGAATTACATTCACACGAAAACACGAAGCTATAAAGGCAAACACGACACAAAAAATATCGCGTTGTCAGGGGGGCCTCTTAATATCGTATATTCGCGTTTTCCCGCCCTCGATTTTGCCATCGTCTCTTCGAGTTTGCTGCCGCCTCGTGTAAGTAGCGCGAAAACGCGAAAACACGATAATTGATAAGCCGCGAAAACGCATATTATTGCTTCGTGTTTTCGTTTGATAAGTATCGGTGTATACTGTATTTTACGCACAAAGGCGAAAACGCGAAAACACGATATTTTTAGCGAAAAACGCGAAAACACATAATTTTTATATCGTAATTTGCGCCTTCCGGTTTGACTTGCGCAAACCTTGAAAGACATTTCTAGAGACCGTAAACCCACTCCGATACATTTCAACCCAATTTAGGGTTTTCCCTTGGGCCCATTTCGCCCTTCCCTTGGCCTTTTTGCCCCCTTTTTTTTTAATTTTTTCACTACGGGTAGAAATAAAATAACCCCCCAAAAATCGAAATAATTATTATGGTTCTATTTCCAAAAAAAAATGTAAATAGCACGTAGGCTTGGTTCGTGATCAGTTGAAAATAAGGCCTGTCTTAAAATGTCTCTCTATATTTTTCCTAATTGGGTGCGTTTTGGTGCGTTTGTTGTCAGTCTATGTATTGTCTTTGGGTTCCCTGTTGTTGTTTATAACTTTTATGTTTGTTGGCTTTACTACAGATGGAGTCTGCGGGTTTGCTTAAAAATAAAACAAAACCCTGTGACAACTAGCGGGAGCAAAAAACCAGCAAATTCAGGTTTTGAAAAATTTTGTTGCAGGGACGATATGCCATGTGAAGTTTTTAATAAAATTCCGTGGGCATTATTTGACCAGAAAAATTTCCCCTTTAAAAGGAATTTTAAAAAAATCAGGGCCCAAAAATTTGGGAAAAAGGTTTTAATATTTATTTTATATCTTAGGGTTGTTTACTTTTTTAGTGAAAAACTTTTGGAAAAAAGACTATTTTTTTTATTGTTTCCTTTTTTTATTGCCCTTCTGGGCCCTTTTAAAAAAGGGGCCCGGGAAAAGAATGTGAACGTGTTTTTAAAAATTTAAAACATGTGTTTAAATTTATTTATTAATTTTTAAATTTGGGTTTTGGGTTGTTTTATTCATTTTTTTTGAGTAGTTGGCTATTTCCCAATCCATTGCTAATAAAAAAAATAAGTTTTGACCTTTTTCCAATTACAAGAAAATGTGGGTACCGTTGAAAAAAATTGTTTTTTTTTTTAAAATTTTTAAGTCCCTTTTAAAATTTCAGTTAAAAGGTGGGTATATGCAAATGAACAATTTTAAGCACTGTTCTCCCAAAATTTAAATTACCGAAATTTTATAAATTAATTTCCCTTGTTCTGTTTTAAACAAAAAATTAGCCCTAGCCCCGTAATATATGGATAAAAAATTTGTATAAATTATTGGTTTTCATGGTATAATAATTGAAATTTGGTCACTTTTATGAAACAGTGTAAATTTTAAAGATTTTGGGAAAATAAAATGTTTTCCAATTATTTTTTAAAATTGACATAAATTTTTAGTCTTTATATTTCAAAACATTTAAATAACAACATAGAAATATACATTTAAGTTGGCCATATTTTCCAATTTTTATATCAAAAATTTAAAAACGTTGATAAAAAGTTTTAATAAAATTTTAAAATGTAAAAAAGTTTTTTTCATTTAAAAAAAATGTTATTTTTTTTTTCGCTAAAGATTATCGAATTTTCTGTGGTTTTTTTCATATAAATTTTAATGTTTTCTCTAAAATTGGTCACATGCCCAAATGAAAAAGAAAATCTTTAAAAATTGCTTTTCTATGTTAAAATAAAATGTTTGGGTTTTAAAATTTAATTATGCGCTTTTTTTTCATACCAAATAAAGGGACAAAAAATATTATATCCCTGACTAAAAATGTAGTTTATTGTCTGTACAAAAAAAAACCCCTCCAAAAACCCCTAAGATCGCGTTAAAATTTTGGGGTTAGATATCCTAATGAACGATTTTGGGACCCCCAAAAGATGAAATTTTAAAAGGGGCCCAAAAAATTCAAAATGACTGGGATCTGTTTTTAAGAATTAATTTAACCCAATGAGTGTATTTATGCCTGGGGGCCTTTAGTCGGGCGAAATAATTTAACGAGGGGCCCCCGGTGTAAAATAGTTTTAAAATCCCGGCTTTGGCATAAACTATTTCGTGCAAAAATATGCCTTTAATTAAAACATAGAAAAAAATATATTTGCGCTCTTTAAACCTTTGGGACGTCACGACGTTAACGGCCCATCTTCTAGGTAAGAGTGTTTTTCCCGTATGTTAAGTGATTAACCGCGAGCCCCTGGTATTATATATAGATCATCGAGGCGTTTTTGGGAATTTTTAGCTAAAATAACTGTACTCCCATTTGCCCCGGGAGAGACCCCGTTTTTATAAATTTAGGAGTTCGTCAAAAATCCGTGCGCCCCAAAAAATTTAAAAAATTATTTTTAAAAAGCGTTTGGGCATGTTTAAAATTCTTTGCATTTTTAGTTTAATTTTTTTTTAAATATTTTTGATTTTTGATTTAATACGTTTTATTGAGATCCCCCTTTCTTAAAAAACTTTTTTTTTTCTTTTGTTTTATTATTTGTTTTTATGGGTCACTTTACGCTGGCTATTCCATTGTTTCTATTTTTAAAAAAAATTTTATTTCATTTTTTTTTCCCCGCTCGCTAAGTTTTTTTAAAATTTTGTTAAAAAAATTTAAAAAACTGGGGGTTTCCCCATGAAGGGTATCGGGGTTTTTGTCTAAATTTTTAGGAACAAAAAAAACATTAAAAATTTTACAAAAATATTTTCTTTTATGTAGGTGTTCCCAAATGAAAACTATTTGTCTTTTTTAAAAGGTTTTTAAAACATTTCTATTTTTTTTTCCCCAAAAAAAAAAATTGTTTAAATATTGGGAAAATTTTTCTTTTTGTATCTTTCCCTTTTTAAAAATCTTTTGTCGTAGTTTATTTCCCTTCTCATGGGAAGGAACCGTTAGGGTGAACATTTTCTAAATTTGATTTAAGCAGGTAACGGATAAAAGGGGGGTATCATAAAAAGCATTTTAATTCCGGTTAGGGCGCCCCCAAATTTGGGAAATCTTGCATTTTCATTACAAAAAAAAAAAAAATTTTAAAGGGAAGAAGTGTTTTAAATTTAAAATTATTTTGGTTTTTATATTTTTCATTTTAAATATTTTAATTGCCAATCTTTATTTTGGTTTGGAAAAGTTCAAGGGGGCTTCGGTAGAAGAATAAAAAAATTTAAAACCCGTCGTGTATAAAAATTTCAAACAAACGAAAGTTGTTTGAAACCAAAATATTTTTGCAATGGGATGTTTTAGAATTTTAAAATTTTTAAAATTTCTGTATAAATTTTTTGTATATGTGAAAAACCCAAAATTAACTCCCGTAAAGTGAAATTTTTGTACAAAAAATTACATTTTCACGCACGGCTCGATTTTTCGTCATATAAATGGCACTGTACCTTCGATTTTTTTTTAAAACAAAAAGGGAAAAAACATTAATACCGAAAGCTGAGTGAAGATAAATTATATGGCTCCCGGACTGGACGTTATGGGTTTAAAAAATTTGTATATCAAAAAACACACTTATACTGCAAAATTTTTCCCTCTTTTTGGGTTTAAAAAAGTAAACAAATAACGCCCTTATTAAACGCAAAAAGAAATTTTTCTCCCAAAAAGCGGAAAAATGAAAAAATACGTTCCACCCCTTGATTCAATTAACGGAGGGCCATTTCAAATATACCCAAGGTTTTATCGACCCTATAAACGACTGTTTCCCTTTTCCCTTTTGCGAGTGATAAAAACAAAAAAATTTTCAGCTAAAAGCGGGAAAAACAGCATTTTAAAGTAAATGTTTTTCCCTTTTTAAATTTTGTATTTTTACATTTTATTGGAAAGCTAAACTTGATTTGTTTGTATATAATGTGTTTTGATGAAGGTTTGAATTTTAGAAAAAACCTCAAATCGATTTTTTTTTTTGCCCGGGAAATTTTTACACTGTCGGCGAAAAAGAAATTATTTTTTTGCTTAAAGAAGACCTATTGAAAATTTCCACTGTTTCATGGAAAAAGAAACTTTTAATAGTTTGGGTTAAAATACAAAAAAATCAAAAAAAAATTAACCCAATTTGTTTAAACCGTAAAATGAAAAAAATTTCGGTGTTATTTCCTGATGTATGCACGTTTGGTTTAATTTTTGAAACAAGTGCTTGGGGATTTTGGGAAAAAAAGGACTGTATGCCTGTTTGGGGAGTAAACTTCTTTAAAAAATTATGGGCCTTTTCCCTATGCCCCTTCAGTATTTCTTTTTATTTAAAAACCCGAAACCCATGTTTGAAGGAGGGGGGGTTAAAAGAAACCATGTGGTAGGTCATTTTCAGTTATTTGTATAGGTGTCCCATTTTTTTGGTCGTGCAATTATTTCAACGTTATTGCACCTCCCCTATCTAAAAGTTTACTTACAAAAAATCGGCCATTTGTATTTAAATTGTTATTTTTATTTTTTCTTTTTTTTTAAAGGACAAATGGGGAAACATGGTCGTTTTTCATGTCAGTGACAAAAATTTCTTTTTTCATTAATTTTTTTTTAAAAATAACTTGTCACAAATGTTCGCCTTTAAAAAAGACCGAAATTGCGACGATGTGTCGCTTTCAGGCTATTTTCAAAAATTTTTAAAAACCATTAAAACCAAATTTTATAATCGCAACTGCAATAATAAGATGTGAAGATATGAACAGAAAATTTGGGGTGTTTGGAGTGAAACCCCGGCACCAAAACCCGAACCCAAAATTCTTTGTAGATCCCCCTTTCAGGGACACCTTTCCACATTTAAACAGCTTGATTTTAATTTTTTGTTTTTGGTTTTTGGGGCCCAAAAAAAACACATGCATTTTAAAACATGAAACTTGTTTTTTTTACTGAAATACATTCTGCAAATGCGTAAGTCCCCCATTTTACAAGAAAAAAAAAAAAAAGGGCCATTAGAAAAAAAAATGGAGTTTATTCCCTCCCTGAGAAAGGTAGTGATCAAAAGTGGGCTTTTGTTTTTTCCCTGTGTCCTTCAAAAACAAAAACAACAACAACCCTACTACTTTTATTGGTGTCGTTTAAACTTTCATGAAATAAAGTCTTTTTTTTTTTTCAAACAAGAGGTGGGTTTAGAGGGGGCCCAGGCTTTAATTTTTATATATCAATTATTTTAGTGTCATCCGTCTTTTACAATTTGATGTTAACATGAAAGTAAATTTTGGCCCAAAATCTTAATAAAAATTTGGTCTAAAATGATACCCTCAATGGGCAATAGCATTTTTGGACGAGTTCGATATTGGGTCATCGGGGCCCCAAAAACAGGGTCACCAGGTCAAACCCAAGGGGAAAAAGGGTTTGTTAACGGGTAGAGATCCCCAATTTTTTGGTCCAATTTTTAATTGAAAAACTTTTTTGGGTTTTTTCCCTTTAAAAAAACCCTTTGGGCCCCAGTTCGACATTGTGTATCTGGGTTCAAAAACTAAGTCCCCTTTGTCAAATCAAAGGGAAAACCCTATTTTAAACACTCGGGGAGGCCAAGGGGGGGAACCATTTTTTAATGAAATTTTTTTTTAAAAAGTTTTTTTAAATTATTTTAGGTCGATTTCAAATTGGGTCGATGGCCCAAAAATTTTGGGTTTCACAAAGGGAAAAAATTTAAAAGGAAAAAAGAAGTTAAGACTTTGGGCCACTTTTTAATAAAACATATCGTAATGAAATTTGTCAAAAATTTTAATCTTGATAATCTATAGGTGAAGTTTAAAATGGGCCCATTTGAGGTCAAAAACTAGGTAAACCAAAAAAATTTGGGAAAAAAGTGTTAACTCTCCATGGGGAAATAAACAGGGCCAATTTCTCTAATCCCGGACCCAACTACCTTCTTTTGATTTGAAAAATTCATTTTTATAAATTTTTACTTACCAAAATTTTATTACCAAAAAACACACAGCTTCCGATATAAATGTCGGAATTTGCCGATCAAAATGAAACAAAGGGGAAACAACTCCGCCATTTTTAAAAACAACGGAAGGGGAAATTGAAAAAAGCCCCTAGCAAGGAAACGCCCCAAATCCGCAAGGACAGTTTCCCGGGGGAGTGTGCGTTATCAAAATTCAAATGTAAATTTTTTCAAAACCTGAAAAAATAGAGGTAAATTTAAAACAAATGGGTAAAACAAGGGTTTTGAAATATTCGCGCACGGTATTTGTAATGATAACATGTTTTTGTTATTATTGGGGAAAGGGGGGATGGGTTTTTCGAAAAAAAAAATTTGTTGTTATACTTATGAATTTTGTTAATGATTTACCATGAAGAAAACTCTAAATTATTTTGGAAAATTTTTGTGAAAACCAATGGTAGGGTTTTTGATATTTGTATGTAGCATCATCTAGGGGTTTCCTTACCAAAATTGTTCAAATTCAAATATAGACCCTACCCGGGGTTAAGTTTTACATAGACTTATATAGAAAAAAAAAAAAAATCTTTGGTCGGGAAACCACAACACTTAGACCTTTGATATTTGGTTTGAAAACATTGTCTTATGGCCCAAAAAAAAAACTTTTTCCAAAATTTTGTCCCCTTTGGGCGAAAAGGGGGCCCCAAGTTTTAAAATTGATAGTTTTAAAAAAATCTTCAAATGTTGAAACCATACGACCTGGGCTTATGAAATTTGGTTTTTAATGCATTATCTAGTAGCCCTTACCAAAATTGTTCAAATTTTCCCCCGGGGGTTTAAAAAGGGTACCGCCCGGGGGGTTTTTTAGTTATTATGTGAGTTAATAGGAAAAATACTTTAAAAAATCATTGATCCTTTTTTCCAAGATGTTTAATTAAAATTAAAACTAAAGGACCCCAGTTAATATGATGTATTTTTAATTGGTGCCCCTTGACCTACTTTTTTTTTTTTAAAGTTTAACCCTTAAAATTTTTATGAAAATACCCCGTTTTGCCCAAAAAATTTTGAAAAAACCTTTTATTGAGAGGGGAATGTAAATTACTGATTTTTTAAATTTAATTTTTTATCATTTTGACATTTGAAAATGTAGCTCATTTTTATCAGGTGAGCGACCCCAATTTTTGGATAGATTTCTCTTCATTTAAAAAACTTTTAAATTTGGGTTTTTTTTAAAGGGAATACAGATCAAATTGATTAAAAAATTTGTTTGCTTTTTTTAGAGGCCTTCCCTTTTGTAGGTCCTTCCCGTTCCACCAAAATTCCCCATTTTTAATGTTGGGCTTTTTCGCTTTTTTTCTTAAAAGGGAAAAAGTTAGACGGGAAATCACAAAAACGGTTTTTACTCAGAAAAACTTGAAAAACTTTACTTTTTCCAACGATTTTTTTGAGAGAAATGTCAATTGGGGTAAAAAAAAGAACATGGAATTTGAGACTTTAAAATTCATAAATTTAAAAGGGAAAATTAAATTGATTTAAAAAACTTTATAACAAATCAAATCTTTTTTTTTTATTTTAAGTAAAGGACAAGACCGACGAAAACTGCCCCACTCTAAAGTAAATCTTTAGAACGAATGCCTTTAAGGGAAAATTGTATTTTGCTCAAGCAGTTAGTCAAGTTTTCTTATTAGCCAGGTAAAGCCCTTTCGATGGCTTCGCTGATGTACCCGGCTTCTTTGGAAGAAATTTTCCCTTCTAGTTTTTTTGTCTATTCCATTTGCAAAGAGGGAAAAGTCCGTTTTCACCAGGCACTCGCGTCTGCTCATCAAGGGGAAATTTTGTAGTCTTTAAGTTCTGCCCGGTTTAAAAAGATGGGTTTGGTTGAAATAAAGGTTACTAGAATTAAAGTAAGGTAAAACAACGGTAAATAGGTTTTTCAACACATAAACCATCAATGGCAAAATTTTTCATTCCCTCTGCGTAAAATTTTCTGTGCCATAAGAAATTCGTGTTCCTTTTTTAACAAAACAGGACATTCCTTCAATTTCAGTTTATTTTCCCATGTTTTTCTTTTAAATTACGGAGGAAACGAATTAGAATATGATCCCTTTACGATCTTGGGGAAAAGGTTTAATCTTTCGATGGCGGTCAACTTGGGTTTAAAAACACGGAAAGTTGCAAAAGTCTTTTTAATTGGTTGGAAAATGAAAAAGCCCCAAAACAAACGGGCCCATAAAGGGTTTTCGAATCCCCCCGCCCGTTTTGGGATTTTTTTTATAGAAAAAACAAAAACCACTTTAGTTGCATTTTTAAAATATGACATCTTTTTTGCTTTTTATTATAAAAATCATTGACGTATAAAAAGTCGAAACCCTTTTCCCACAGTAAAATTAAATTTTTTGCTATACTTATTGTATGTACGAAAATTTGGGGGGGTTTCATTTTTTAAAGGGTTTATTTGGGACATATTTCCCGGGGTTGAAAAGGGTATACATTTTACACCACAATTCAAGGGCAAAATTAAATATTTAAAATTTCGTTTTTGTTCCTTTTCTCAGAAAAAAAGTTAAGGGTGGAAAGCCCATAATTAAATTCTTTTTACCATATAATTCTGGTACAAATAAAAAAATGTCGGGTTTTTTTCCAAAAGGGGTTTTCCACCCCGTGTCTGCCTTTTTTATATAATGTGTATTCCCCCTCTGCGCGTTTAAGTCCAATTCATGCTGAAAAATTTTGCATAAAAAAAATTTGACGCAAATTCCCGAAACAAGAAAAAAAAACCCCGATAAAAATTAAATGAGAAAAAGAAATTTAAAAAAAGAAAAACAGGAAATTTCGTTTTGCAGCGCGACCAGTATTGCCCACTTAATATGACATAAGGCTATAAAAACATACATTTACAAAAAAAATTTTTTTGTTCCAAAAACCCCTTTTTTAAGCATCCCTCGGATCCGTGGAACCACAAAAGTGGGACGCCCAGCGACCCCTTTATTCTTTAACATGAGAAATTGGGGAAATTTGTTAAAAAATATCAAAGGTACTTTTTAAAAAAATTCAAGGTAATGTGACTTGTAGAGATTATTGGGGGAGGGGCCGATTTGTGGGGAAGCCCATTTTTTGAAAACATTTTTCTTTATTTTAAAACATTGGAAAATGATAAATTTAAACTCAAACCCTTTAGCTGTTGGTTTAGGGTATCACATTTTGCCATGTGTGTCGTTAGGTATTTAAAAAGGAATTTTATCGATATTATATCGATTTTCTGTGTTTCGACTTTCCTTAGTTTGGGAAAAGGTCATTTTTGACAAAATTTTAAAGGAAAAATATAACTATGAAAATAAAAAGCATGAACCCGAAAAAATACAGAAGATGCAAAAATTTTTATGTGGGAAATTTTATAAAAAGTAATTACAATAAATATGTTTTGGGAAAAGGGGCCCCAATTGAAAAATTTCAGGGGCAAAAAATTCCCCCTAGGCTTTGGGCAAACTTTCAAAATGCCAAGTTCACTTCCCCGATGAATATTAAAAGAAAAGGGTTTTATTTATTTAAAACAGAAATTTTTTTTATCTAGGAATGGTGTTTTTTAAAATTTACAAAAAGGGAGGGGGGTTTTTTCTTAAAATTTTAAGGACAAAAAAATCTGCTTTTAAACATAAGGTGTGCATGACGAAAATTTGGTATGGAGGGCTTTATAATGACTAAACATGTGATTCTAAATGATATGATTTACTGTAGGGATGGGGGGCCCCCCCCCCCCCCCCTAGGCGTCGCCCAATTTCATGTGGTTTTATTTTAAAAATATCATTTTACAAGACGCAAAGCAAATTTTTAAAATTGGCCCCCGGGAAATTTTTGGCGATTGTTGTCTTAAGAAGTGGGAGAAAAGGATGGGGGTCAGAGGAAAACCCCTCGTTTGGAAATGTAAAAAAAACCAAAAAACACATATTCCCCGGGAAAAGGAGTAGAAACCCAAACGGATTCAGAACTAAAACCCCTTTACCAAATGCCTAAGCAGACATTTAATATTTAAAAAAAAGGGTTTAAATAAATCCCAAAGGGAACCCACAAGTTTTTAAAAAAGAGTGCCGGGGGGCAGCAAAGTTGACTTTTCAACGCCCCGGGGCAACAGAAACCGTCGAAAAAAGGGGGCTTTTTTCTGTAAACTGCAAAAACAGGGGTTTTTGGAAACCTGTTACCCCAGGGTTAAATCATTACAAAATTTAACCCAAAAGTGTGAAGTTTTAAAACCATTCCCCTTTTTGGTTTTAAAAAACAAACCCAAATTTTTTTATTTAAAAATTAACAAAGTCGGGACTCCGACGCCCAACAGTGCCCAAACCAAAAGACCAACTTATTTTTGAAAAGTGGAGCTACTAATCTTCAACCTTTAAAACAATAACTTACACATGAATACGTTTTGCTGTTGAGAAAAATCCCTTGCCCTTCCTTTGGACAAAAATTTTTTTTTCCCTGCCGTAAGCATCTTTGATGTAAAATGTCGCCCCCCAACAAACTTACTCTAAAAAAAAGGAAAAAAATAATGTGTATGCAAAAATTTTAAATTGGGGGTCGCCCCAAAAATTTTCCCAAACACTGTTTTTTTCCGGGTTTTTTGTTTGCTTTGGTTTAATGGGGTTTTAAATTAAAAGCCCTTTTTAGTATCGCTAATTTAGTTTACCCGTACTAGTTTTCTGAATTTTTAAAGTACCTGCAAGTTTCTTTTCCAGGAAAATTTTTAGTTATCTCCGATTTTAAAAGAACCCGTGCCCAAAGGAAAGAAAGGTATCAAAACCACCCGACTGCTGGAATCTTCGTTTTAAAGATTTCAATTGTTTTTAAAAACCCCTTAATCGGGTCTTAAAGATGCGCGCACGGTGAAAGTGTTGCAAATTTTGTTCATTTTTCCAAATTAAAAAGGGCCCCAAAAAAACAAGGGTTTTTTACCCGCTTGTGTAGCGATCTTAAAAGTATTTGGGAAAAGGGGTATATTATATGAACAAAAAAGAACAAGAAAGTGTCCGGGGAAAAAAAATATTTCCCCCCCAAGAAAACCCTTTTTGTTTTTAAAAAGTTATGTTTTATGGGGCAGATTAAAGTTTCATATCAGGGGTTTACGGTTTACCCTTTTCCTTTAAAACCCAGTAAAGGGTCAAGGCGTTGACGGTTTGGAGATCAAAAAGGGTTCACATATGAAGTTTGAATTTCCCTAGGTGGGAAACGTTTTTTTATTTTATGGCAATTTTGAAAAATTTTTTGAAAACCCGACGGGGCTGGCGGAATGAAGAACCAAAAAAAATATGCCCCCGATCATTCGATCCGGGGGGAGGGTTTTTTTTAAAAAAATATTGTGACGCGTGCAGCTTTAAATTCAAAGAACAATAAGTATTGGGATTCTGACATTTTATAAATGGTTTGATGGAGCTACAAAACCCATAACAAATTCGTTCACCCGCCATTTTCGTCACCATGATACCCTCTGAAAGTTTTTTTTCATATCTTCCCCAACAAAAATTTTTTCCCTACCCCGGGAAACTTCCTGTACACGTGGAAACCCCCTTTTATAAAAAACGTTTTTAAAAGGGAATTTAAAACTTTGGTTTTTTCTATACTTTTTAACGCGGAATGTTCAAGTACCTACAAGGGTATAAGGGTTTTTTTTTTTGGGTTTTAGTTTTTGGTCCTTAGGGATCATTGATCTCAACCCCCCCCCACCCAAAAAAATTAGAAAAATTTAGTTTGTTTGAATCGGTTTAAAATAAATCAAAAAACCCTTTAAATTTTGTTTGGGTTTCGGGGGGTTTTTTGGGAGGATTTTTTTTTCTGTTTTTTAAAAGCCCAAATCTATGAATTTTACATGAATGAGAAACAAATGCAAAATTTAAAATGCCCCTTTATCCAAAAAACGAAAAACTGGGCCCGACCCGCTTGTGATTAACCCGGGCTGAATACCTTATCATTGATAGATCTTATTAATGTAAATGGTTTAGTGTGAATGGATACAGGGGGAAATTTTGAAAATGCTTGTTCTTGATAAAAATTTATCCGCAGTGTTCATGAAAAGGGATATTTTGTCAGAAAAAAACGTTTAATTTGTTTAACGGGGTTTAAACCCGGGATATTAAAGTTGAAATATTTTTACTTTGGCATCAGTACTTGTAAAGAAACTGTGGGATTGTCACCCTTTTTTTGGGTTTCCCTTTGGGTAAAGTTTCCCCGGGGAAAAATTACACAAAAACACCCTGAAGCTTTATACGGAACCCAAAAATACGGTGTTTCCCTTTAAAGGTCTTTTTTTAGCAAAGGGAAACTAAAACGAAAAGGTGCTCCCAATATAACCCTGCGGGCTATATCCGAAGGGGGGCTATAAAGGGGGTTTGTGACAGGGGCATACATGGGATAACATACGTGCGTAAAAACAAAACCGCGCATGTACAGAAATAACCTTCCCCCACATCCAGTGAAAAAAGATGGGGCATTATTTTGTAATTAGTAAAATTTCTCCCCCTCTTATTTCTTTTACGAATCTAGGGAAAAAAAGGGAGCAAGGGTTTCGGATTTTATTTGGGTTTTGCAACTTTAGCCCCCCCCCGAATCCCCCTCTCGAAAAGCTGAAAAAAAAGGGTATTAAATGGGGTAGAAATATATTTTAAAAAAATATCAAATTTCGGGTATTTAAACATGAGTTTCTTGCGGTTTTTTTGTATTTTTCTTTTATTTCAAAATTTAACCCATTTTATAGGTCTAAAAAAATTCTTTGTGTTTGGGAACCCTGCTAAAAAGGAAATTTTTTTTATTATTTTAATTTTTTTTGGACTAAAATGATACTATTCGATTTTTTTTTTGGGCCAAAAAAAAAACAAAAAAGAGGGTTACGCGTTGATTTTTGACATCATGGAAAAATGTTTTTAAAACATAAAAAGTTTCAATTCTGAAAATTTTTCAAAAGTTAAAAAAAAAATTTCCCCCAAAATTTTTGGGGAGGTAAGGAAAACAGGAAACAAAAAAAATTTTTCATGGAAAACTTGAAATTGTTTTTTATCTGGGTTCTTTGGAAATCAATTTACGTTTTTAATTTAAATTTCTTTTTATTGGGCCCTTTTAATACATTTAATTATTATCATCAATGAAAACTTTTTTCTGTATTTAGTTTTAGTCCTCTTTTCGTTGGGGTTTACATGGGAAAAAATTTAAAGGGTATTTCCCCGAAATATTTTTCTGCCGTTTTTGAAAGATTTTTGAAAATTTTCATTGCGGGGGAGTCAATGACAAAATTTTTCAAAAAAAGCTTAAATTTTGAAAACCAAATTTCATAAAAGTGCTTTTTTTAAAAATTATTCAGTTACTCTTTTAAAAAGGGTTTTAAAATTTGTACTCCCCAAGTTTACAAAAAGGTGGTTTTAAAAAAGGTTTTTTATCAAAATTTCAATAATCAAATTTTTTTGGACATAGATCAAAAATATAGGAAATGAAAAAATTTAAAAAAAGGGGAAAAAGTTTATAGAGTTTATGTAAAATTATCAGTTATATAAAAAATAAAAAGTAAAAATTGTAAAATTAGCATTTAATTCTTTCATTTGTTCAAAGTGTATCCTCGTATTTTGAAACATCTTTTCCCCTCAAAAAATTGGGGGGGCCCAACAGTAAGTGGTTTTAATTTATTTCTTATTTGGGTTTAAAATGTTTCGTTAATCAAAAAAATTTTTGGTTTCCCAATTCAGAGATGGTTTTAAAGGATTTTGCTTTTTAAAAGGGAAGGGTATCGGCCAAAGTTATAGACTAAAAAAGAAGTTAATGACAATGAAAAAAGACTTGAAAAAAATCTACCACAAATGGCTGTGGATTTTTCCCAAACCCCTACTTCTTTTTTTCTTGTCGTAAACCCTAATGTGAATTTTGGGAAAAATTTGGAAATCTGTTAAAGTATTCTCTTCTTAAAAAACCCCGTTTGACAGTCTGGCCCGGACACCTTCGGTTATGATGTTTTGATTTGTTTGTACCTTTTTTCTAAAAATTTTTTGGTTTAAAAACTATTTATTCATCTATTTTTGAAACGCATTTTTTTAAATTCAAAATTTTTGTTTTGCCCCTTAGTATATCTAAAATTTTTGAAAAACGATATAAAAAATATTAGTAGTGGGTTTGTCCCCCGAATTTTAAAAATTTCCCCTTTACAATTTTTTAAAATTTGCTAAATAAAAATTTTAAAAAATAGTATGGGATGGAAATGGGAAAAAGAAGGTTTTTAGCTTACATTTTCATGGTAATAAAATGGATGAAATTTATTATTTAAAAAAAAGTGCATTCGGTTTCCTTTTTTCCCTTTTTCTTTATCTCACGTATTTTCTTTTATGAGGTTTTTAAAAGTAGTTTATCATTAGTTAAATTTTTAGTACTATCATAAATTTTTTTTCTAAAATTTTTTTTCGTATATATTGAAGAAAAAATTTTTTAAAGTATTCTAAAACCCAAAATACTAAAAAAAAAAATTGAAGAAAAAAGGGGGGTTTAAAAAAAAAAAAACAGAAATAAATATAGTTTCATTAATTTGGGGTCATTATCAGATAGTGTGATACTTTAAAGAAATTTAAATTTTGTTTGTTTTCTTTAAAAATTACATCCCTTTTCCCTTTTATTTGAAAACCCAAAATGCTTTTCTGTAATTTATTTTTAAGGGATATGTTTTGGGACACACTGTATAACCAACAGTAACATTTAAAACCCAATTTAAATTTTTTTATGACAAAAAAATAAAAAAATATTTTGTAAATTTCACTTTATTAGTTAAACATCCCCTCCAAAAGGGCACTTTTTAAAGGAAAAAAAATAGTAGGGTTCTGTTTAAGAGTTTTTTTTGACAAAAAAAGGTTTAAAAAAATAAAAATGAGGGAACCCTTTTTTCGCAATTTAAAAATTAAAAAATAGCATGTTAAAGGGTTTTTTAAACAGGTATTGAAAATGCCAATAACCCAAGTCACAAAGGGTTTTAGTGTTACTTTGGGACAGGCACAATCAAAAACCCCCCTAACAAATTTTTCCATACTTTGTTCGCAACCTATAGCAAAGGCCCCCACCCAACCCAGGGTTTCCAAACCGTACCCTGAACTTTTGCCTGAATTTTTACCCGGTTAAAAAGAATTTTTCGAGTCTCTATGCCATCTTAATGGACCGTTTCAGTGTTTTTTTTACTGATTATTTACAAGTTTGGATAACGATAGCGAAATTTTGGGAAAAAACAAAACGGTATATGTTCACCTTGGGCCTCATTGGCCAGTGAATTGGGTATTTTAATTGGCCCTCAGATTGGTAAACCCTTGGGAAAAATTTCTCTCGCAAAATGTGCCCCTTTGGCTTCCCCAAAAAATAACCAGTGAAGGGGGTGGGCCCCACTTTGGCTTCTATAAAAAAAGGGGAAAATAAAATAGAAGAAAGTTTTTTTTATAAACCCGATCTTTTTTCGGCAACCTTCAGTCAACATCCGGGCGTCAAAAGGGTTAAATTTGTTTTCTTTAAAGGTAATATTGCTAGCTAGGAACCTTTTCTAAGAGGGGAAAAAAACAGCAACAAAACCCCCTTGTTGCTTTCAAAAAATTTTTTTTGGGGCCAGACAAATAACAACAAAATCTATTCATTTTCGGGTAGTTCAGGTCATCGCACTTTTCGAAAATTGCTAACTTTTGCCAGACAATATATTTTAAATTTTGATACCCTTTTAAAAGTTTATATTCAGACGTAATTGTGATACAAAAAAGTTTCCCCTTCTCAGACGTAAAAAAATTTAAGGGAAAGAGGCCCCAAATTTCTCTGGGGCTATCTTTTTTTTTGGGATGAGCTGCTTGTCTTATAACACATAATTTGGAGGATTTCTCTATCGAACAAACCAATTGGGGGGGTACCAAATCTAAAGGAGGTCTTTTTCAGCTATCTTTAGGGGAAAATTAAAATTTTTTTATGTATATTATCCCGTCAGGGTTCCCTTTCATTCAAAACAAAAGACGTAAATTCCCATTTAAAAAAATTTGTGAAAATGAAAATGTTTTAGATATTTACCAAAATGCTGCCCTTTAAAGAAGGGGATTCCCGGGTTTTGGGCCCCTCTTGACCCAAATCTTTTTTCAATACCCCTTTTTTAAATTGCCCATTGCTGGAAAAATAAAAAAAAGTGAAAGCGCAGCGCTAGTAAAAAATTTAACAAAAAGGTGAAAAGAGGATGGGTAATACTTGGGGTTTTGGGTTTTATCCCCCGATCTTTAAATTTAATTTAAATGCGAGTGAGGGTTTTTTTCATGGTTATACCGAGTTTATTTTTCGTAAGGGCAGCAATGACACCAAATGCAACAAAAGGGTTTTTGGTGTGTGTGGGGTGTGGGGTTTGTTAAGGGGGGGGGGGGGGGGGGGGGGGTGGTGGAGACACTATGTTCCAGAAATTTATTGCTTTTCTTTGGTAAAACAGAAATTTAGACCAAAAACCAACGGAAAAATCCCGGGACATGAAGTTATCAAAAAAACAAAACCCTAAGGTAACTCTGCACTAAAGGGGAAAACCCTGCATTGGGGTTTAAAAATTTTTTTCACCAAAGCCAAAAAGCCTTTTAAAATAATTTGTAGTGGGCACCCAAAAGGGAAAAATTTTTCCGACAAACCCAAATTTTGATATTTTTAACATGCCCCTGAAGGTAACGGGTTAATTCCCCGCTAAGGGTAACTGGCATTACCCCAAAAACTTTCGTTATTGCTACCTTTAAGTGTAAAAAGCTTCCCCCCAAATCTTTGCGTTTTTTTTTACCCCTGTATGCGGTTGTTTCGGGGGTTTGGGTGGTGATTTGCCTAAAGTTGTGACTTCCCTGTTGCGGACCGTTTTCGGTTTTTCCTTAAGATTTACCGCAGACCCTTTAAAATTTATATCGGGGGTTTTTTCAGAATTTAAATGAAAAAAAACTTTCTATAGAGGTCACCCTTTTTGGTTTAAAAAGGGATTTAGTTTTTTCCCAAAAATGACCCCAACTGACCGCATTTTTTTTGTACAAAATTTTCAAATTCTTTTTCAAAAATAAATTTTTTTTCTAAGTTTGTTCCTTTTTATGTGGTTTAATAATTTCAAGGTACACCCGGGAAAAAAAAAAAAGGGTTTTCTCTTATATTTGGGTTTTAAAAAAATTTGTTTTTGTCAAATTTTACAGCTCTTCTTTCACTTTTCCTTTTGCAAAGTTTTTATTTTTATGTACCCTGGTTTATAACACTTTCAAAAATAAATTTGGGGTACCCGGACAATTTGTTAGAAAACACAATGATAATAGAAATATGACAAAAAACTTTTGAAAAAAAAGTTTTAATTTTCTAAAAGTCAAAGACATGTGATATTAAAAAAAAAAAAGTGTTGTCCCAAGGGAAAAATTTTTAAAAATTTCTTCCCCTTATTGGAAAAAATTTGGTGTTTTTTTTATGAAGACCAATTTCCTATGTGCGTAAACAACTAAAAAAAAAAAACACCCCAGGGGTTGGGGGTTTTAAAAGCTTTTCATGAAACCCTAAAAGTTTAAAAAAATGTAAAAATTTACAAAGTACGTGAAATGATGTAGGGTTTAATTTACACCTTGGGTACCTTACGTATAATTAAATTAAAAATAACCTTTTTTTTAATTTTGCAAAGGGAAGTTTTTTCAGTTAATGAAAAACCGGCGGTAAAAAAACTCTGGGTTTTTGAGGGCTACTTCGTTTTCCATTTTTTTGCATTTTCCCAAAAAAGGGAAAGGGTAAAGTGCGATATAAAAATTTTCGGTTTTTGTTTTTTTCGCTTCGCGGTTGCAGGGCGAAAACGCGGGAAAAAGCGATACTTTCAAACGAAAAAAACGAAGTAAAAAAAATATCGGTTTTCGCGTTTTAATATCGTGTTTTTTGGTTTTCGCCCAAAAACCCCGAAGGCGGAAAAAACGAAAAGACGATGTTAGATCAAGGGCGATAACGCGAAAACACGATATTAACAACGCGAAAACGCGATATTTTTTCTTCGTGTTTTCGTGTGAAAGTATCGCGTTTTCGCGTAAAAATATCGCGTTTTCGCGATTTCGCCCCTAGGACGACAACGCGAAACTGCGATGGCCCCAACGGAACACCGTAAATATTAGATATTAAATCGTTTTGCATTTGTTATGTACAGCTTTCATTTAAATACACATCAGATCATATAGTTTAACACAGTTTGTCGAGTAGTATATTTAAGCTTAAAACATTGTCATGACGTCAATCCTTGGTACTCGCAGTACTGTATTTTTCAGCTTTCAATGGAACGCAGTACAATATTTCCCACGTGGAGTCCAATATTTTAATATTTGACTATTCAGTTTAATATTGGACTGCACGAGATAAACGATTAATTTACAGAATCAATGTACTCGTGAAGTCCAATATTTAGCAATTATCAAATCCATATAAAGATAGTGAAACCAAATGAAAGCAGTCTAATATTTTAACAAAGAACTGATAATAAAATGGAAATTAATATAAAAACTAAGTTGTATGTATATATGCCCAATAAATATGGAAAAACCGCAAAATTTTAAAAATAACTTTATACATTTTTTTTTGCATGCGTCTACGTAGTTTTACATCCAAAACAACAACTTGCTGGAGCAACAATTTCTTCAATATTGTTTACGTTTCCAGTTTTAAAAATTGTGCAAGAATTTATTCCTTTCTGTTAAAAAGCTGTTTTATAAAACCAGTCATGATAGTTCTTTGAGGCTGTACTGTGGTAAATTCCTAGATTTCGAGACGAGGGAGGGCCTTCTAGTCATACAAACTCACGTTCTCTACATGTAACAAAACGGTCGCATTAACTTAGAAACTTTAAAGACTAAATACAGTACAAATCAACCATAATAATTCGGTAGTGCTTTTTTACGTTTAACTACCTTTTTAATAGTATTTCAGTCGCAACAAGGAATCGGTAAAACCGAATGATGCTCCCCAATGCATGTGCTTGAGGGAAATAATCCAAAAACCAGGTAAGGTAGCGTTAAGGTTCTTTGAAACTGCAATTCCCATCAATGACCTCTATCATTTTTGTCAAGTGTCAATGAAACTGAATGCTTATTGACAGCAATTTTTAGCATTAACCATATGAATTTACAGTTCATGTTATTTGAGCATAATGCTTATTGATTTTAGTGACTATTCTGGATCCTGAAAACACATTTTTTCCAATACCCTAAATTTTCCGTTGAAAACCTTGGCGTTATCCGTATTGAAAAAAACTACAAAAAGAGTGTTCCTTTCAAAATATAAACGTTTACAGCACAACACGTATAAAATAATAGATTGCCTTCATTTCTTGTGTTCGGAGTCAGTGTGAAGCATTTGCTCACATTTGTTCAGTCTGTGAGACTGCCTATTAGAAAAAAAATGCAAATAAGGGACATATGTACTTACATGAACCTTAGTTTTGACTCGTTATTTTTAAATTTTGTTCTTGTATATACAATTTCGTTTGATATTTTCGGATGAAATACTGAGATTTAAGTGATAAAATATCTAATAAATTCAAGGTGAATGATATCAAATAAGCCATGCCATGAGAAAACCAACGTAGTGGCTTTGCGACCAGGATGGATCCAGACCAGCCTGCGTATCCGCGCATTCTCTGCGCATTCGCATGATGTTATCTAACAATTTCTCTAATTCCAATAGGCTTTTAAAGCGACCAGCATGGATCCTGACCAGAATGCGCGGATGCGCAGGCTGGCCTGGATCCATGCTGGTCGCAAACAAACTATTTTGGTTTTTCTCATGGCGCGGCTCAATTTTTTTTTTTCAGTACTCCAGTTGGGACTTAATTAAATATATTTTCACTTTGGGTGCCTCAGGCACCGTCATCTATTGTGATAGTAACATAAAAAATGTTAAATAGGAGTAGTTTGGCAATATCCGGTTTAATTCCCCCGGGGAAGATAATTATGTTCCCAATATAGCTTTTAATATTCCGTATAAATTGGCTACTTTCGCTGATCTGGATCATCTAGACGCTTGCATGTATTTATTTAGTAGCCCATGCCCAATATAGGAAAGTGGGCGTGCCAATTCGCTGCACATGTCTTAAATACATATATAGCGGTATTTTCAACACTACAAATGTAACTGTGTGTAGCTTTGCCAAATATGGAAATTTACTTGTGGGGATATTGAAGGGCATTGAAACAGTAAGTTTTTTTCTGTTTTAACTACATTACATTCATTCCGTAAAAATGCACTAAGTCTATTAATATATAATCCGGTTTACAGCCCACTGCGACGACTGATTCATTCCTTATAATAAAGATTAAAAATTTACGGAATGAATCGCAAAATAGGACTGCAAAAGAAATATTCCCAGGGCTGTAGACCGGATTATATATAAGGCGACGATGTTTTCTAAACATTGATAAATGCTAATAGAGGGAAGTTTCTCCCGGGAAAAGGGTTTCTTTGTGGGATATCATGCATCATAAAATGGGGCTCGGCAATCTTTTGGGGGTACTGTCTTATAAAGTTGGGTTTTACGGAATGAATCGCAAAATAAGACTGCAAAAGAAATCTTCCCAGGGCTGTAGACCGGATTATATATAGGGCGACGATGTTTTCTAAACGTTGATAAATGCTACTAGAGGGAAGTTTCTCTCGGGAAAAGGGTTTCTTTGTGGGATATCATGCATCATAAAATGGGGCTCGGAAATATTTTGGGGGTACTGTCTAATAAAGTTGGGTTTTACGGAATGAATCGCAAAATAAGACTGCAAAAGAAATCTTCCCAGGGCTGTAGACCGGATTATATATAGGGCGACGATGTTTTGAAAACATTGATAAATGCTACTAGAGGGAACTTTCTCCCGGGAAAAGGGTTTCTTTGTGGGATACCATGCATCAGAAAATGGGGCTCGGCAGTCTTTTGGGGGTACTGTCTTGTAAAGTTGCGTTTTACGGAATGAATTGCAAAATAAGACTGCAAAAGAAATCTTCCCAGGGCTGTAGACCGGATTATATATAGGGCGACGATGTTTTGAAAACATTGATAAATGCTACTAGAGGGAAATTTCTCCCGGGAAAAGGGTTTCTTTGGGGGATATCATGCATCATAAAATGGGGCTCGGCAATGTTTTGGGGGTACTGTCTAATAAAGTTGGGTTTTACGGAAGGAATCGCAAAATAAGACTGCAAAAGAAATCTTCCCAGGGCTGTAGACCGGATTATATATAAGGCGACGATGTTTTCAAAACATTGATAAATGTTACTAGAGGGAAGTTTCTCCCGGGAAAAGGGTTTCTTTGTGGGATACCATGCATCAGAAAATGGGGCTCGGCAATCTTTTGGGGTTACTGTCTTATAAAGTTGGGTTTTACGGAAGGAATCGCAAAATAAGACTGCAAAAGAAATCTTCCCAGGGCTGTAGACCGGATAACATATAGGGCGACAATGTTTTCAAAACATTGATAAATGCTACTAGAGGGAAGTTTCTCCTGGGCAATGGGTTTCTTTGGGGGATATCATGTATCATAAAATGGGGCTCGGCAATCTTTTGGGGGTACTGTCTTAAAATTATTAGTTGCGTTTTACGGAATGAATCGCAAAATAGGACTGCAAAAGAAATCTTCCTAGGACTGTAGACCGGATTAAATATAAGGCGACGATGTTTTCAAAACATTGATAAATGGTACTAGAGGGAAGTTTCTGCCGGGAAAAGGGTTTCTTTGTGGGATATCATGCATCATAAAATGGGGCTCGGCAATCTTTTGGGGGTACTGTATTATTAAGTTGCGTTTTACGGAATGAATCGCAAAATTACACTGCAAAAGAAATCTTCCCAGGGCTGTAGACCGGATTATATATAGGGCGACTATTTAAAATTATCTGTATTATTTTACAAGTACATAGATCTGACATTCATTCCGTAAAGAAAATATGATGAACATTATTACACGTAAATTTTAATGTTTTACGCAATGAATCGCAATATCATACTGCAAAAGAAACCTTCCCAGGGCTGAAAGACCGGATTATATATAGGGCGACAATTTATACTAATCTGTAATTTAATACAAAAACGTGAAATTCATTCCGTAAGGAAATGCATAGATTCATTCTATGTATAATATTGGGTTTACGCCAGGTAATGTACTCGTATTATATTTTATCCTTTATTATTTTATGTTGAAGTACTTACACGTGACACCTGTCAAAATGCAATGGGCAAGTGAATAATAATGTATTCATTTTTAGATACATGCAAGCGTCTGGATGATCTTGATTACAGAAGTGGCATTGAAACCTGGAGTACATGTATTAAATTTTTTGAAAACTTGGATGAAAAGTATCTTCCCCGGGGGAATTAAACCTGACATTGCCAGTAGTTTTGGGTACACAAATAAAATTCATATTGAAAGCAAAAAAAAAAAGAAAACAAAAACAAAAACAAAGAAAAATATCAAACAGGAATGCCACGCACCAAAAAACGCAGCCTCCTCAAAACGAAACCCCCAGTACGCAGACGCGTTTTCACGAAGTTTTCCTTCGTTTTCCAGCTTTGCGCCGTATATTAACCAATTAACAGGAACGAAAATAATATCACAAGTTTAAAAGGGTTTTGACTTACCATTAGTTATAATATATCAAAAGTGTGTGTTCTGTAAGTCTTCTTGCACTATATTTGAAGATTTTGGGGCAAATTTATGTACAACCCAACAAAAACTGTCATTGAACTAATAAATCACAACAACAGTATATTGCCAGGCATGTAAACAAATCACCCAATTTCTCATACAGTGCACATGTTCTCCAGCTGTCCGATTCCAACTACGCTTTCAGTGAAATATTATCCTCATCCGCCATACCCTTGTAAATTTTAACACCTAAAAAGTTTCCTTGTACACGCTTACACAAAAAGAACAGGAGCACTTTACTCTTGCCATAAATTAAGGTTTAGCAGTATACCACAAAACAACAGATTTTTTTTAGTAAATGAACAGCATCTTGACACACAACTTATCTGTCCAATACATGTTTTACTGTTCTGTCCCACAGAGTTGGATACTTAAAATATTCTTTATGAGTTGTTCCCCTTTAAATAAGAATGCCATTTGTAAAGAAATAAATGTAAACAATTGTCAAAAACGATGTTTTACCTAGATATTTAAAGTTTAAACACTTGCACGATGTTGCAAATGCATCAAAACGAAGACATGTAACATCTTTTAAAAAATGGTGAGTTTTTAAAGCCGCTGAACTGTCCAGAAGTGTGGCCCCTTCATGCAGTCCCTTTTCGGAATTCAATACATATATCAGTAAATTGACAATGGTTTTGTGAAATTATATAAATGTTTTATACGCAGTTAAATTTTCATGTAAAACAATTCTTTCTTTCTATGATTTGATGACGTTCGAACTTGGACCTATACCTTAAAATAAATCCAGTTTTTGCTTTTCCAAAATGTCACAAAATTTCTTTTCACCACCGCCGCCATTCGTGAGAATACTACTGTTTATTCCGTGCATGTTAACACAATTAAGAATCCCGAGCTAACTAAAGTCCTGTATTACGAAAGCGAGAAACAAGAGAAACACGAGAAAAACGCAATCGTGCATTATGAGAAAAACGTGCAAAAATTTGTCATGAGGATCTACAGGGTATTTCATAATCATATAGCAATTGTTATCAAATGCGGTTAAGTGAATAAGAAAGCGAATTTAATTTAAGAATTTTACGTCAATGGTTCGTACATAATTCCTTATTTGTTAAGTTATAAAAACAATGTTTTAAGTAAGATATAAGCCTTAAACGATCCAATATGTAAAATACTGGACGGTACTCAGCGCTGACGCGCTTCGGACAGTCCA
Organism: Mercenaria mercenaria; assembly: GCF_021730395.1. Lineage (NCBI taxonomy): Eukaryota > Metazoa > Mollusca > Bivalvia > Venerida > Veneridae > Mercenaria > Mercenaria mercenaria. Next base: position 61,300 of record NW_026462627.1, read on the forward strand.
GTATTTTACATATTGGATCGTTTTCGTCATATATCCTATACATATATATTTGAAAAATATGAGAATTGTTTTAAAAAAGATGCTAAGACACTGACTTGCAGCTTACGCTAGAGTGATTGACCATTTAGTTACAGGGAACTGGAAACAGATAAAAACATTTAGAATGCTGAATATAGGACAAAAAAACATCATGACTGACGTGATTCAAAACGAAGGTGAAATAGTCATTTCTAGCGACCAGCATGTAGGCATTTATCGAAGTTACAGGGCAAAATATCAAGATTGAATACATTTTTAAAGTTGTCAAGAGAAATCGATCAGAATGAAATCTTCCTTTCAGATAGTAACTTGGTAATAACAAGTGGTATAGTTATTTCCATTTCATTTTGATAGATCTCTCTTGACATGGCAATGAACTAAATGGTCAATCACTCCAGTGTTAACTTCAAAATCATTGTTACAGTGATAACACATGTATGCCTTCATCTTTGTTTCTAAAATTGAATACAAGATAAATTGTTGAGAACATTTCTGTAAACGAATAATGAATAACAGCTTTATTTAGAACCGATCACTTGACTTATGCCACTGACAACAAATATATTTAAATTTTCTAGCCTAACTGATCTGTAGAACTATACTACTATCAGTAGCCTCTTAGTATGAAAGCTTGATAATGCAAAACAATTTGATATTTAACATTAACCTGTATTCAACACTGAATCCAGCAAGAACGCAAGTACCAGGATTTAGGATTCATTCCTGACACCAAATATCTGTATATTATGATAAAAAAAGAAACAAAAATGATTTTACAAAACGAAGACTTTAAATAGCAAAACAATTCTATACAGTATGTACATGTACAGTATCAGATTGTATGCAATGTAGGAGGATATATATATAAATACAATCTAGACTGATTGCAAAACGATTTAACATTAATTTTAATATAAACCCTAAATTCAACACTGAATCCAGCAAGAACGCAAGTACCGATACTATCAGGACTTACGATATCATTATTTCTGTACATTTTATCATAAAAGTAATTGAAACAAAATTGAAAAACGAAGACTTACAGTAGCAAAACAACGTCGGAGATAGATAGAAGTTCAATCTAGACTGATTAACACCGTGTTACAGCGTTGTTCGCCATTGAAAATCGCCCATTATTAAACAGAAGTATAAACAATGCATACTGCAAATAATTCCATGACCTCCCAGGTCTCAAAAGCAAAACAAACAGCCAAAATAGACGTTTTTACACCAAATTTCCCTCTGCCGTAAACGATATCCTATATTTTGACTCCTCGGCGGGATGGGTATCATTTGAAAATGCCCTCTGTGGTAAAGTTTATCATACGTGACTATACCCGGGTCCCTTTGGAGGGTCAGAACGTCGATGTAGACGTACGGACAGACTTGAAACTTGCCAGGATTATCCCCAGATGACTGATCGTTTGACGTGTGAGGTAAACCCGATCAAATTATTTTGTAAACACTTCGAATTGAGCCGTTGAATATGATTTTCGCATCAATTTTAATAAACGTCCAATTTAAACAGCTTACTTCTTCTTTATTTCGCAAAATTGGCGACCAGGATTAATCATATAATATGTTTAGACATTTACACGTATGCTTGCACCAGAATATCCTCATGGAAAGCCAAAATGAAAAAAAATACAACTAAAAAAGCTAACACCACTACTCACCGTTATCGATTTCCTTCCTCTGTGGCAGCCGCTTCCCTCGGCGTGGTGGACATCAGGTAATAGAGTGTGATATCGTTGCATGTATCAAAATTATAACCGTTACGGTTACATTATACCGGATTATCGTTTAAGCAAGTGGTACACGAGGTTTGTTTACATAGCGGAACTGTTTGTTTGCACCTTGGACAGATATTTTTATCGAAGCGTATTAATTTTGGTACTCGATTTATGACATGCGCTACACAAAGCAAGGGTCCAGCGCAAGCAAGTGTTCGTGCGATGTTTCAAATCTTTTGGTATTGAGAGCATTGATGGTAAAAATACATTTTTGATTAAAAAACACACTGGAATGTTACAAAATGCGTTTTATGATCTCACCTATGCTCAATACATGGTAAAATGCTAAAAATCATTGGCTAAACTTAACCAAGGGCGGAGGGCAGCGGGATGAATGGGAGTCCGAACCCCAAGTGTCTGTGTCTGCATGTAGTTCTAGTGTAGCTACCGGTGTGTAACATTATCATATTCGCATTAACCGTTATAGATAGGCTATACTATTTATTTTCAACCATATGTATTCAAGAAAAGTGTTAAAGTCCCACCACGGTCTATTGGCTTACTTTTTCATCCCACATGAGCTTGGTGCAAATAATTCTGGTAATACTAGTATAAAACAGCTATTCTACAAGATGACAGGTGGACAATTTAGGCCTTATTTCACAACTGCATACTTATTCAGTCAGTTTCTTCTCAGTATAGTATTATAAACATAGAATAATAACTATCTTAAACTGTAGAAACAAAGTGTGGTCTAAACTCACCTTAATTCTTGAAGTACCGTGCACAGACTACTACTACATTAATTAAATTATATATTTAGAAATTAAATGCATTGTCTTAGCCATATACATTTAACTGTCAAATTGTAACTAAACTAGACACTTGCTAAAAAGGAATAAATACCGTCATGGAAACACAAAATATTACAGATATTTTGTGGTACGTTTTAAGGTTACTTGACATAACAGCCACTACTGACCTTGCCATTTTAAAGGGAAAAATACAAGTAAATATAACTTTCAAAATATATTAAGTAATTAGAATTGAACCTCAAACGAAAGCTGTCACTATTAGTGACAAACGCCCCCAAAGTGTGCCAAAGATGCTACAATTGTCAGCGCAGAATATGCCAGAATAAGTTAGGTATGAATTTTGTGACCAGATAAAAAAATGTTCTCCGAAGGTAACATAGACCATAGAGCTAGGGGTCTGGGTCTTGAGCCTGACTAAAAACTAATTATAGAGAAGAATTGTGACAAGTAATTTTAACATGCTTTGATAAATGGCAGAGTTATTGACCGGACAAGAAGCATAAAATGTTAACTTTGACTTCTAACTGTGACCTTGACCTTGAAGCTAGGAGTCTTGGTCTTGCGTCTGACGCGTCATCGTAATATAGGGAACGTTTATGCCAAGTAATTTTTAAATCTTTTCATCGATTGAAGAGTTATTGAACGGACAAGAAACAGACCTTTGTGTGGCACTGACCTTGTAGCTAGGGGTCTGGGCATTACGCATGAAACGTCGTCTCATTAAGGTAAATATGTATACCATGGCAAACTATTTCATGGATGGCAGGGTTACAGCCCGGACAAAAATTTGCAAAATTACAGTCGGACGGACGGACGGACGGTACAATTTTAATATGCCCACCTTCGAGGGCATAAAATCAAAGAACTTACTGTTGTGTAAATAAAAACTATTTGTTGAAACATCGTTTAAAGATGTAAGGGAGTTATTAATGTATAAATAAAAACCTAAAATAATCAAATGTTTTTGTTAAAGTTCTTGAAACAGATATATGCTTAATAACTTAATAGTAACGTAGTATATTAAGACGCATTACCTCTAGTTGGTTTAATCTTTTCACTAGTCAAAAATGCACATGTATTTACAACTATGCTTTGCACGGAACGTCACGGATCAGAGGGGTAGGTAGACTTGCTGTATTCATCGCTAAAACCCGTCGCTGAGTTAACAAACTGTAGGGAAACTAAAGTGGTAGTATATTCATGGCATTCCGCCTACCTTTGACTAATAAAAATGTGTCGGCTTCCTTTGAAATACGATGAAGGGGCGGTCATTGGTACGCATGCTCAATTAGTTGACGCTCTTCAGTGTGTAGAGCTTTCTTCGAAAATTATTGCTACAGTTACATTGGTCGTATTGAGTAAGAAACCACATTTTTTGAAAAATAACTCTCTCTGATTGGTCAAAAATGTAAGTTGCACACAATGTCTATGCATATTGTCGTTCGTGTAGAACCAGTCAACAGAATAACTGTACTATTTTGTGTTTCCATGATGGTAATGCTACATTATTTGAACAAAACATGGGGAAGCACATTATCTAGTCCCAAATTGACAGTGGTAAATATTAGGCAAAACAATGTGTTTAATGTTTAATAAATATAGCAAAATGGATAGTACTTGAAGTCTAGTGGATCTATTTAGTTAAACTTAAACCACGCTTTGTTTCTACAGTTTAAGATAGTTACTAAACTATACTGATAAAAAGGGATTGACTGGATACATTAGAACATGTTAGATGTTAAAACACATTAATTCAGGAAGGTCCATAAAGGAACTGACATCCAAATCGTACACCAACAAAAGAAAAGTTTATATGTTATGGAAACACATGTGAATTTATTGCTTTTAAATTTACTAATTTTTAAACGCCCCTTATTTATAAGAGCGAGGCGTTGTATGTGAATACCCGTGGCGTGCGGGTGGGCGGGCGCAGGCGGGTGACGTTTAAAAGCATGCCCGCTCTCTAAGTCTAATAGTTTTCATCCGATTTTCACCAAACTTAGTGACAATATGTGTAGGCATAATATCTCCGCCAGGTTCGATAACCAGCAAAATCGATCTTGACACTCATGGGTTATGGTGCTTCATTTACTAAAAATCTGCAAATTTAGCCTTGTCCGCCCTCTAAGTCTAGAAGTTTTCATCCGATATTCATACCGAAGAATATTCCTCCGGCCAATAATCGATAGCGGTCAGATTTACTATATAGAAATAAGAAGGGCATGTACATATTTTACTTAATAACAAAATTACTAAAAATTAGAAACCTTAGGTGCAAAAATATTACCAGAATACAACATTTGATTCAACATACGTTATTTTCAAATAAGATTTTATCTTTAGTTTTGATTCGTTCTTAACATGATATTCAGTGCCATCATTTCGTCCTTTTTTCCCTTCTGTTTTCCATATAAAATGTGTAAATATCTCATACATGCGTTTCTTAAAAGCAACCTTTTGTATAAAACCATTGATATGAAAGCTTAGTTGCAAGTAACTTCCTACTTTTATTGAAATTATCTTTTGAATGATATTTATTTCATTTTTGTGAAATAAAAATTTGATTCGTTCTCAGACGGTTTATTTGCACTAATTTGGAAGAAAATTTAACTTCAGCGCGAAGTTGTTGTTGTAGTGTCATACTGCAGTATGCAGACGATATTATTATGCCGCGTGAACATGCGGTATTGTGGTAATGTTTTAATCAGTTTAGTTAATTTGTGTTTTAATTTTTTATTCGTGTAAGTTTTATTTAATGTAATTTTACTTCGTGAGTAATTCATTAATATCAAAAATTAACAACATATGAAATTCAATTAAATATTGCAATGAATATTTCGGTTCTAAAAAGAGAGAGATGCCCATTTCTTCTTATGTTGTTGTTTTCACCGTATTTCATTATACATTTAACTATCAATTTCAATTGTGCCATTTATGTCAATTAAACATTAAAAGAGAAAGATTTTCTATCGGCCCTTGGATCACAAATGCAAACTAACGGTATTTTTTCTACTCAGTTACAGTACAAAAAGGTAAAACAGACAGAAGTCTTTCAGTTGTGTCATGAAATAGCACAAACTAATTAAAGGTGGAAAATATGTCCATAGTATTTTTGTGTACAAGAATGTTTTTGCAATGTAAATAAAGTATCTGCATTTAAAACAGAATTGATTTTTACTTAAACTTTATTATTTTTGTTTTCGTGAAAAGTTTACCTGGTTTCATGATCTTTTCAGTTATCATAAAAGTCGTCGTGATCAACTTACTTGTATAATTTATTGTACATGTTCAATTCAAGATAATTTTACATGAAATCCATTTGTATACTGTAATCGTATTGAATGATAGTTTATAGAAGTTAATAAAATGTCGTATGCATCACGCGCAAATTATTTTTTATTGGACCTGTAATAAAACTTGCCAATTACCTCTAAATAAGGAGCGTTAAGACAACACAGACGTTTACAACACTAATAAGGCTATAACTGCGTTATAAATTACGGGTATTCTTTTCTTTGTAATTGCAAAATATAATTATTATGCCATTTTAATCTTTTGCATATTTTTTTTTTATTTTGCAAACAGTTTTCATATATTGGTGAAATATGTGTAGTTATATTTAAATGAGTAATGCTTGCTTGAAAACGGCAGAATACCTGTACCACGCTGATAGCTACTGTCCTTTTTTTAATTTTACAATCATACCATAATTTTCGATTCATTAAATTTCCTATTTTGCCAATATGTTAAGAATTACTGAATTGATATTTCAATTGATATTCAAACATTTCAGGCCCCAATTTCACGAAAAAACTTAAGTAATTACTTAGTTAAGTCTGTTATTTTAAAACAGCGCTATAGCTTAAGTTATTGTTATTTAATGTTGATATTTTATATAACAATGCTACGAAAGACCCGTGGTGACATTTCAACTTCATTATTTCACGATTTCTGCTTCATGATTTCACGATTTCCACTTCATGAATTCACGATTTCACGATTTCCACTTCATGAATTCACGATTTCCACTTCACGAATTCTCCATTTCCACTTCACGAATTCACGATTTCACGATGGTGAAATCGTGAATTCATGAAGTTGAAATCGTGAAATCGTGAATTCGTGAAGTGGAAATCGTGAATTCGTGAAGTTGAAATCGTGAAATCGTGAATTCGTGAAGTGGAAATCGTGAATTCATGAAGTTGAAATCGTGAAATCGTGAATTCGTGAAGTGGAAATCGTGAATTCGTGAAGTTGAAATCGTGAAATCGTGAATTCATGAAGTGGAAATAGTGAAATCGTGAATTCGTGAAGTGGAAATCGTGAATTCGTGAAGTTGAAATCGTGAAATCGTGAATTCGTGAAGTGGAAATCGTGAATTCGTGAAGTTGAAATCGTGAAGTGGAAATCGTGAATTCATGAAGTTGAAATCGTGAAATCGTGAATTCATGAAGTTGAAATCGTGAATTCGTGAAGTGGAAATCGTGAATTCGTGAAGTGGAAATCGTGAATTCGTGAAGTGGAAATCGTGAATTCATGAAGTTGAAATCGTGAAATCGTGAATTCATGAAGTTGAAATCGTGAAATCGTGAATTCGTGAAGTGGAAATCGTGAATTCATGAAGTTGAAATCGTGAAATCGTGAATTCGTGAAGTGGAAATCGTGAATTCATGAAGTTGAAATCGTGAAATCGTGAATTGGAAATCGTGAATTCAAGAAGTGGAAATCGTGAATTCAGGAAGCAGAAATCGTGAAATCGTGAATTCATGAAGTGGAAATCGTGAAATCAAGAAATCGTGAAATCATGAAATCGTGAAATCAAGAAATCGTGAAGTTTTTTCGTGAAATCGTGAATTCGTGAAATCGTGAATTCATGAAGTGGAAATCGTGAAATCGTGAATTCATGAAGTGGAAATCGTGAAATCAGGAAGCAGAAATCGTGAAATAATGAAGTTGAAATGTCACCACGGGTCTTTCGTACAATGCATTTCTAACTAAATTATGCTATGGTAAGTAGTATTTGTCAGCAGCTCTTATTTCAGTTACGCAAATATGATATATCTATTTAAGCACGATATAACGAACTTAAGTATTTGCTTAGGTAATGGTGTATATCTTATTTCTTTACTTTGTGTCCTGTAAAATTCGGAATAGTTGTGTTTAGATCTATGAAATAGTCAAACATGGTTCAGATATAGATGAAAAAGTCAACATTGAAGACGCATAAAGTGCAAAAACAAGCAATTGAAATAACAGACTTAGCTGAGCAATTACTTATTTTTATTTCGTAAAATTGGGGCCAGAACCTACACCTGTGTTATTATGTATTGTGATCAAAAAAGAAAGAAAGAAAACGGTTATTTATATGTGTGATGCTAATGAATTGTCAGAAAATGATATCAAACAGAATTTGGAGGATGAATTAGGTATTAAAAGAAACCTTAGAAAAAAGGAAAAACTGTATGAATTACTGAAACAGTCTATGCCAAAACAGTAATAGTCAAAAGAAATACACACGATGTTTATGCACTGATATTGCAATGAGGTTTCATAAGTAGAAAATGTCAATTTTAAACAATGTTTGCCACAGTTTACACAATGTAGATATGTTAGATATATGAGCAGTTGCAGACTTGCATAACTTTATTACTAAGTATGCAGCCTTTTATGTTAAAATGAGCAATAGAGCAAAGCCCTATTTTAGATTTCCTACAATTTAAGTGTTGAAATATACATTCTTCTTATATAAGAATATGTATGAAAATATGATTTTTATTAGAAAATATGGTTTTTATTACTTATAGATATGTTATATTTGGTATAAAAATCATGCATCAGAAAATTACATATTCAATTTTCTTTTGGTAAAAATGACTTGTTTTATTTCTAATAAAAATCCCTTCTCTATAATTTGTAACTCAAGTGACATTTCATTTAAGCTTGTTTAATTATCTTACGGAAAACCTTCTTTTTTATAACACTTGATATTGAAATAAACATCCAGGTGACAATACCCGGAGGCAATAAATATCGACATCGCAATACCGGTCACCTGTTACCAATACCATATAGCTGTTGTCTCCCCTGATATCGATTTTTTGCAATATCGGTCATGAGGTCAATTCTTCCTCATGCACCAAACTTGGTTACAATGTTTGTGGCTAAGTCGAACAGTTTTCATCCGATCTTCACCAACATTGCTGACAATGTTTGTGGGAATAATATCTCGGCCCAGAAAGATCATTTTTAGGCAAAATTAAGAGGTCAGGACCTTTAACTGATCACCTTTTATCTTGCGATATGATAGCTTCATTATACCTATATTGTCAGAATGATTTTAACGAAGTTTAAGTGGTGGCAGGCAAAGGAAGGTCACTTGGTTGAAATGGTTCTTTAACCAGCTGTTGACGTACGCACTATTACATAAGTAGTTTATCGAGGGTATCTGACATGCTATGAATATACTACCACTTTTAGAGTTTCCCTACAGTTTCCGTGCTAAACATAGTTGTAAATACATGTACATTTCTGACTAGTGCACAAATTAAACCAACTAGAGCGAATGAGGCTTAATATATTATGTTACTATTAAGTTATTAAGCATATATCTGTTTCAAGAACTTTAGTAAAAACATTTGATAATTTTAGGTTTTTATTTATTTATTTATTTATTTAATTATTGATTGATTTATTTATTTATTTATTAATAAACTCTCTTACATCTTTAAACGATGTTTCAGCAAATCAATTTTTAGTTATATTACAGTAAGTTCTTTGGTTTTTATGCCCTCGAGGTGGGCATATTAAAATTGCACTGTCCGTCCGTCCGTTGGACTGTAACTTTGTAAATTCTTGTCCAGGTTGTAACCCTGCCATTCATGAAACAGCTTGGTAGAAATATTTACCTTAATGACACGACGTTTTATGCGTAATACCCAGACCCTTAGCTACAAGGTCAATGTCACACTTAGAAGTCAAACGTTAATAGGGTATGTTTCGTGTCTGGTTCGTAACTTTGCCATTTACCAAGGGATTTTGAAATTACCCAGCACTAATGTTTATCACAATGTGACGACAGGTCATTGGCAATACCCAGACTCCTACCTCCATGGTCAAAGTCACATTTAGCGTTCAAATGTTAACAGGGTTTGTTTTTGTGTCCGGTCCATAACTCTGCCATCTATGAAGGGATTTTGAAATATCATGGCATAAATGTTATCTATAATCCGTCAATGTGTCATGCGAAAGACCCAGATCCCTAGCTTCAAGATCAAGGTCATATTTAGAAGTCAAAGGGTAATATGATCCTTTCGTGTCCGGTATATAACCCATCCATAAAGGGATTTCGAAACAACTTGGCATAAATGTTTACCACAATGAGACAAAGTGTTACGCGCAAGTACCAGACTCCTAGCTTAAAGATCAAGGTCGCACTTAGAGTATCAAGTCAAAGGTCCGGTTTGTTACACTGCCATTCGTCAAGGGATTTCGAAATTACTTGGCATAAACATTTCCAATAAAGAGAAATCGTGTCATGCATAACAACCAGAACCCCTTTCTCAAATGTCAAGGTCACATTTAGAGCTTAAAAACAGTTAACTTGGTCTGTTTCTTGTCGGTTTCATAACTCTTTAATCGATGAACATATTTAGAATTACTTGGCATAAACGTTCCCTATATTAAGATAAGGCGTCAGACGCAAGACCAAGATCCCTAACTTCAAGGTTAAGGTCACATTTAGAAGTCATAGGTTAACATTGTATGTTTCTTGACCGGTCAATAACCCTGCCATTCATAAAAACATGTTGAAATACCTGTCACAATTCTTCCCTATGTTGTGGGGAATAAAAATTTTGTTTACTCCGCTGTCTTGTAGAACTGTCTGTTTATATGTTCGTTTATTAGTTTGCTTGGAAGCAGTGGTTAAGCCTAGCAGTTTGCTAGTAGTAAATTATTTCGTCAGAATAACTGACACGTCAGGATGACACCATCCTTTACTTTGAAAGGGAAAATAAAACACAAATACTGAATGAATTTGAAAACCAACCAAATTTTAATTTACTTTCTAAACTAATATTTTACAATGTGATCCAAATATACAAGTTAGAAAAATGCCAAAAATACTGATAAAGATGACAAATCAGCTTAATGAATAAAAAGAATAATGTTTTAAGTTCTGCCAAAAAGTTAACAGTAATCTAAATAAATGGTATAACTAAAGTATCCTAATGTATTTTGTGACTCTGTACTTATATGACTCTGTGCCTAAAAATAACAGCAATATAAATTATTTATCAATATTTACTGAAGTGTTTAAAGATGAAAATCTAAAATAATTACGTAAGTTACTTAATTAAAAAATTGCTTACTAATTTAGAGAAAAGTTACAATGAATTTAGTAAAACTCTTAGGTTAAATAAATAGCCAAAAATAAATACAAAATTAATTAATTATTAATTACTAAACCCTAAGGGAGTTTTTAAGATGTTGTCAGTCCAAAAATTCCTTACAGAGTGAAGAAATGGCTCTGAAATTCTACTGAGGTAAACTCTTCCAGAATGCAGTCAACCATGAAGGATGTAAAGTACATTCTGATTGGTCAGCATTTTTCTGATAAGCCATTCAACATTTACATATCAGCTATGACCTTGACAGTGTTTATGTAACCTCTTTGTCTATAATCTAAAAATAGCTCAAAGTTCTTTCATAACTGGTCTTACTAAAAATAGCTGATGAAAATACAGAATGAAAATATGTAATGATATCAAATGCAAAGGTTTGTTGCAATAAAGATAAACTGAAAGTACTGATGACTATGAAATATATAAACAACAGTAAAGTATCATAAATGAATATACTGAAGAAAGATCAATATAGATAAATCAGTAGTCTTTAATAGACTAGCCGAATGCCCTTAATAGACTAGCTAAAAGTCTATGCTTTCAAAACTCAATATATCATACTATTTGAAAATACAAATATTAATGACAAAATATTAGACTGTTAGATTATATTATGCAGTACTGAAACTATGTATTATGTAACATTATGTTGTAAAATCCAACTTTACAACAACACACTGGTTTTGGGAAAAGAAAAAATATTACTTTAAGGTGGGTCGATACCTTATTGTCAAATATGACATTCTTTCCGATTTTGATGAAACTTGGTCCAACTATAGCGCTATGGTTCCTTTTTATTTTTCCGTCGTCTTGGTAACAGTATGTTATCAGTGATGACGTCACGAACGTGACAACTTAGGGCGCCAAAATGCCCAAAATCCCCCGTAATAGGTCTTCTAAAATATCTAATTAAGATTTTAAATAAGCAAAACTTCACAATATGATTGTTTATTTAATTCATAAAATGGTCAGCGTGTTTATAAGTGGTATCGCACCAAATTACAACGGACATTTATAATTTGATAGAGCAACCCATGTTCCTTCGGATGTAAAATTTTCACAAAAAAATAGGCAAATATACGCAAAAATGACATCTTTAAAAACCTGCAGGCCCATTATACGTCTGATTTTAAGTACAATTGATCAATTTGCAAATGAAATGTCAAATAAAAAAGGGAACTTTACGTTTTCAGTTTTTCACAATATTGTGTTAAAGATAAACTGTCCTTCCGATTTTTGGACGTAAACGTGACGTTTTATCGACGTTGCTTACTGTTTGCATCGTTGCTCTTTGGATGCTTGCATTATATCTTACGTCCATTTCAACGGTATTCATGACGCAACAACTTTTTGAAATTTAATGCATCAGTCTTTCTAATATTGACGCACTATCAGTTATCGGGGTCTCACGCAAGGACATTTTCATTCCTTTTTAACAACAATACACTACTAAACGGAACGTAATTTGGACATAACCGAACTAAGAAATATGATCTTTTTTCTGTTCATTTAATATTTCGTTTTTCTGTCTCTTTCCCGCTGAATTTGCAGTAAGCGTCCTTAATTACTGTTGTCAATCAACATTTCCTGATGTACACCGCTTATGTTGTATATCTCGCACTTGTGTAGAAGTCAATAAAGTCCGTGAAGACCGACTGATACTTCATTTTTCACGCCCTTCATTCACACGTGTATTTTGTCGTGGTGCGTATGAATATATCAGTAATGTCTGTTTCTTTTACGCACCAAAACCTGAACCGGGAAAAAGATATAGAATGTAGCTAAATGACATCGAGGCAGGCCGAAACGAAAACATGCATGAATTTAGTAAAAAAATAATTGCATGTAGATCACTTTCCCCAAATATTAGATTTTTCCATGCTGCACAACTACTTAAAACAGGCGTACAGAATCATCGTGCAATTCCACACAAAATCATATGCTAATAAATAGTATTGATTTCATTATCAGATGCCGACGGAATTAACATATCGTCATCATCCATATTAAAGACATATCTGCCTCAGGTATTTTAATATCGTTATTTGTGAAGCACTAGCCGATTCGGAAACTCTTTTTTTTCTTACAACAAAATGTGTAAGTCTCTAAGAAAACCAACATCGTAAAAATTCCCAACAGTCATTCTCGTTTATAATTATGTGAAGTCACTTATGTTGCATACAATCATATTTACTGCATTGTTACTCGAATGTTTTCTCTGCTAATACGTGGCCTAACATGTATTTTAATGCATCAGTGCAAAGTTAAACTGTAAAAATCGCGAACATCAATTTCTTTAAAATACCTGCATGTTTATCTAATTTGCAAGGCGAACTTATCTTCTGTTAGTTTTCAATTATATTTTGCCCCCAGATTAATTTAAATAATAATGTATCATAAATAAGCGCATTTTTTGCAGTTAAAAGTAGTAATGACAGCATCGTAAAAGGAAATCTTTTTTTTAAACTTGTATTACGCGCGAAATATTTCACACCTTTTCCTAAATGTAACCAGTCTTACATTATTTTCATTATAGATTAAACAGTAGGTATACAAAAAGATAACAAGTTGCTACTTTCACGTTTAGACATGTAAAGGCACTGGCCTCCAGGCCCCGTCCAACACATTTTCAATCTCAGCTGAGTTTGATAATGAAACTTTATTTGTCATTCATATTTAAATGGCATGTTTAAAACTAAATTCTAAGTTAATAACTATTTTCAAGTTTCTATCCGGTACTGACGGCCACTCTCTGATGGAATTCAACCTTGTTGTTTTAGTAAAATTGATATTAAAATTTCAAACTCAAACCGAAAAATGTTTTGTGAACACGAGGCCAGATTATTGCTTGAAGTTCGATTATGTTTCGAACATAAAATCACGATTTTTTTGGTTTCTAATCTGTCTTAAAATGCCATATCAAGAGAGTAGTTTAAAAACCTTAAGAAATATTGCAATTATTTTTGATATCTATTTTTTTTCTTTTCTTGCTTTCGTACGATCTGGAGGTCAATGCCTTTAAAACAAGTTTACTAAAACATATACTGTGTGAAATCATTATTCTAAAAACGGATGACTAAATTTCCATAAATCATGTCCAAATAAATCACAAGTCTTGTCGACGTCAGGTCATGAAGGCATGATACATGTATGTTTTAATGACTCAACATCATTCTTCCAATACCATATTTCAGCAGAAACTGTACTAGATCGTTATAGGCCTATACATTTGAAATCGTACACTGTTAGGAAGATTTTCCTTAGTTTGGTTGAACACACCTACAGATGTTAACGTCAAGATGGAAAGGTAATGAAAATCCGGCTTGAATATGCGTAAATATCGGGTCTTCTTGATAGATACGGAAGCAGACGTTTTTTCTTTGTAATTTGGCGGGAAAACAGCACGTGCCTTTCCATGATGTTCCTTCGGTAATGATCGAATACTTATAGAAAAGAAAATTAGGTACTGACGTTATATTTTCGCGTCGGAGGAAAAAAAATATATGGGTGGTGTTTCTTTTTGTTGTTGTTTTTTGTGCCTTCCGACCCTCCCATACAATTAATTCTGTCCATTCACTTACTTTAATCAACTACATGACGTATGCGCACGATTCGATATCAAAGTCTACAATTAATTTACGCTTAGTTATACTTGTTTATTATATGCTTTTTTCTCGTAGAACGAAGAAAAAACACGTGTACAAATATCTAATTATTGCATGTGACGCTTAACGTACATGGCATCTAACGTCAAAACGTTGAGTCATAGTCCAAAAATCGGAAGGACAGTTTGTTTTCAACACAATTTTGTGAAAAACTGAAAACGTAAAGTTCCCTTTTTTATTTGACATTTCATTTGCAAATTGATCAATTGTACTAAAAATCAGACTTTTAATGGGCCTGCAGTTTTTTAAAGATATCATTTTTGCGTATATTTGCCTATTTTTTGTGAAAATTTTACATCCGAAGGAACAAGGGTTGCTCTATCAAATTATAAATGTCCGTTGTAATGTGGAGCGATACCACTTATAAACACGCTGGCCCTTTTATGAATTAAATAAAGAATAATATTGTGAAGTTTTGCTTATTTAAAACTTAATTAGATATTTTAGAAGACCTATTACGGGGGATTTTGGGCATTTTGGCGCCCTAAGTTGCGACGTTCGTGACGTCATCACTGATAATATACTGTTGCCAAGACGACGGAAAAATAAAAAAGGAACCATAGCGCTATAGTTGGACCAAGTTTCATCAAAATCGGAAAGAATGTCATATTTGACAACTAAGGTATCGACCCACCTTAAGAAAAGTAATAAATATTTTCAAGATGAAACTTAAAAGTTCGAAAAACGAAAGCTTGTGGAAGTTCAAAGGATGCTAAAACTAAATGTCGCATCATACTAAAATATGACATTTTTGCTGAATGAAACAATCTGTCTTAAGAGTCATATGTATTCACGAGTTATCGATGTAATGGTCATGTCCTGGAGTATGAAAAGAAGTATATGTTTAATATAATGTGAAAATACAAGTAACAATTATTGTCTTTTTGTTGTCTCTTCACATCATCTTCTTTTACGTTATGTTCGGGGTTCATGGTACTAGTGTGCTGACACAATCACCTTAAATGTTCCTTGCGCCCAATGTCTTTGCACTAGATTTTGTCACATTAGTTTTGGGTAATTTTATGTCACGTTCGGGATTTATCATGCTAGTGTGCTGACACAATCACCTTAAATGTTCATTGCGCCCAATGTCTTTGCACTAGATTTTGTCACATTAGTTTTGGGTAATTTTATGTCACGTTCGGGATTTATCACACTAGTGTGCTGGCACAATGACCTTAAATGTTCATTGCGCCCAATGTCTTTGCACTAGATTTTGTCACATTAGTTGTGTAAATTTATGTCGCGTTCGGGATTTATCATACTAGTGTGCTGACACAATCACGGTAAATGTCATTGTGCCCAATGTCTTTGCACTAGATTTTGTCGCATTAGTTTCGGGATTACTGATGTCTTCAGATGCACGTTTATTTGAGAATATATATGTTTGTGTGTGTGGACACAACCACCTTAAATGTTGATATCGTGCCCACTTTTGTTAACTTATATTCAGTACGCGTGTTTGTGTGCGCAGGTACAACCACCTTAAATGTTCATTGTACCTAAAGTCTCTGCACAAATTGATTTTTCTAAATAACATATGTAAGCTTAAATAGTCTTGTAGATGTTGCGCGGTGCTATTCTGATCGAAACACTTTTTCACTTATATATACACTTTTCCTCTTTAACATTTATTCGTCAGAATAGCACTTGAAGAAAGGAAATGATGCATCACTATATACTATGCAAATGCATTGTTTTTAGATAACTTTTGTCCTACCGAATAATGAAAA
Source organism: Mercenaria mercenaria (assembly GCF_021730395.1). Lineage (NCBI taxonomy): Eukaryota > Metazoa > Mollusca > Bivalvia > Venerida > Veneridae > Mercenaria > Mercenaria mercenaria. The sequence continues at coordinate 77,687 of NW_026462627.1, forward strand.
CATTTTACTCTGTTACATCTCCATTAAAAATACAATATAACAATAACAGCAAAACTGTGAAAACTAAAGCATTATGTGTTCGATCCTCGGGCGGGGCGTATGTTCTCCGTGACTATTTGATAAACGACATTGTGTCTGAAATCATTAGTCCTCCACCTCTGATTCATGTAGGGAAGTTGGCAGTTACTTGCGGAGAACAGGTTTGTACTGGTACAGAATCCAGGAACACTGGTTAGGTTAACTGCCCGCCGTTACATGACTGAAATACTGTTGAAAAACGGCGTTAAACCCAAAACAAACAAACAAACAAACAAAAGCATTAAGTAGTGCACATACTTTTAAGTTCAGACTAAGCTATTTATATCTTCCACCTATGCGTCATGTTTAAATGAAATTATTAAAGCAAAACTCATTGTCAGTCTGTAAAGTTATATGCAAGAGGTTGTTCTTATGTTTTCATCATCTGATTAACAGTTCTTTAAAGAAATATACTCTGTATGTAAATATATATATCAACTAGTCAACAAAATTAATGTTAACACTGCTGTGAATACTCACAAAAATACTGTGCGTTAGACGTAGCCGCGAGTGGGGCTATACGCACCAATATGACACAATCGCTTATATCCCAGGGTTACAATAGCAACAAAAATATGTCTGTGATAAACATCCAACAGACGCCTATAGAAATTAGATCCTATAGAAAACACAAAAATTTGATACCTATTATACCCATATACTGATATCAAGCCCATAGAAACTTAGATTCTATGTAAACGAACAAAAAATCACTAAGAGCCCTAAGGAAGCCTTACATAGACTCATTCTGAAAAACTTCTCTTAATATGAGAGCTAATAAACATTTTCACATACAAGACATTCCTAAGTAAAACTTTTTACTTATCGTATGTAAACATTGTAGAAATTACCGAAATATATCAGCCTGAATTCTTAACACGAAAAATGTATGGTAGACATGAACTAATTGGTAAAAGCAAAAATCTTAACATGAACAAACAAAAATAATAAACAAACAGAAAATCAAATGATATACAATGATTTACACAAAATTATTTTACACTTTAAAATGGCATGGCATGGAGTTGTAACATTTTAAATGTATAATAAATACTTAAAATTTTAGATTACCAAAATTATAAATTGAGCCGAAAGAAAGTGATGTTTCTTACGCGAATACTCAGTAACACTAATACTTAAAACTGGTCTTTATCGCGATCAAGTAGAATATCTTTATCATCTGGACCAGGTCATATACAAATACTGGTTGCAAATCTGTAGACGTCATCTTTTCTGGGTTATCTAGACATTTGGAATGACATAATTGATGGTATACCAGTATAACACCAGGTGGTTCTTCATGAACTTCTTGTTGACAATTCGATGGTTGATTGTAACCGCTTCATGGTTTTCTTTGGTAGTGTGTTTCGGTAGAAAACCTGGAGTAGACCATGTGGGAAGATGGTTATGGTCTGAACAGTGGTGGTCTTCTGGATAACTGCCTCTTGGTGGTTTGGTGTTTCTTGTTTCTTCTTTGAAGTATGGCTTTGGTATTACAGTCCTCTAGTGTTTCTGGTTTGTCGTAGATGTTGTACCTTTGCAGTGGAGGGCAGATGAGGCACTGCGGTCTAGTCTTGTTGTGGAGCCTGGTTGGTAGGTTGTGTTCCACTGCAGGAACAGGATACATTTGTGGTAGTGGTGATAGACGATCTTGAAAAGATGCTTGTCTACTTGAAGCTTTCCTCTGTGACTGTGTAAAGCTTCAATGGTTGGCTGATGGTTTGCGTTTTCGTCTGGCTGATTGTTTGTCGAAGATGGATGAGCAGGTGACGGACCATGCAGAGGTTGGAGTTGTATTGTTACTTCGGTGGTGGTGTTTCTTTAGCCTGCTTCCAGTACAGGCCTATTCTGGTTTGTAGATATTGTAACATCTTGCGGTACTGGTGTTTTGTTTGTTGCCTGGTCTTCGTCAGAAATTAAGTTTTGACTTCTGATTTGGTTGCCTGATGATAAAACGTCATCACATATAGACGTGATGTGATGGTTCAGTTTGTAGTTGGTGTAGAGCGGCAGGACTGGTAGAGTACTGGTGTCTAGTGCCATCTTCTGTGATAATGTTTGGTAGAATGTATGGCTGTGTTGTGCTTCTTGACAGCTGACAATAACTTGGTATGACAATAACTAAGAGAAATATTCCTTCTCTATTTGGTGGAAGCCAATAACCAGACAGAATTTTGAGATAATTTAGTAAAAAAAAATGCCTGTGGAGTGCTCTGACGTTGAAAATTTTGAGAGGGTAGCCTTTTTCAGACAAAATAACGAAATCATCCACACAATAAAGCCAAAAGTAAATTGTGGATACTTAAAAATGTAGCGCACTTACGTACGCTGAAATGAATGAGTTATTAGCTGGCTAAAGACTTCACTTCATAGATCTGAAACTGGGTCTGCTGCAGATCTCAGTGTAATATTGGAGTACTTGAACTGTTTGAGGGTCAAGGTCTCTAAAGGGAGTTGGCCTTTACAATTTAAAAGAGAACAATAGGCCAGGGCAGAAGAACGAAAAGAGGTGTACAGCCATAAAAAATCATATACAACACTTGCGTGCTCCAGCTTCCTCAACGTTTAGCCAGAAATATGTTCTTACTGCTGTACTGAAATGATAACAAAACGATAAAGTCATATAACGCCCAGTTTTACCCGACTTCCACACCGTATAGTCGGAAGGTAGTTAATGCATTTACCGTTCTATCTTATATGCCATTAAACTGAAACTAAGCTTGCTGAACAAACTCTTCGCACCGAGCTTCAAACTTACGGCAATCCTTGTCAGTTGAAATAGAACAAATTGCTTAGCATAGTTGAAGGAAGAATAGAAAGGACAAGATAATACTGTAGTGTGGCAGTTCACTTAGGTACTTTATTGCTGAATTTGCCTTCAAAAATAATTTTGAAAATCTACTGTTTCAAAAATACAAAAATTTACTGTTTCCAAAAATAAGCTGCTTCCAAGTTGAGAAAATTAACAATTTTCAAAACTATCCCGATTCTGACGCCATTGTTATGGGGAATAAAAATTTTGTTTACTCCGCTGTCTTGTAGAACAGTCTGTCTATATGTTCGTTTAATAGTTTGCTTGGAAGCAGTGGTTAAGTCTAGCAGTTTGCTAGTAGTAAATTATTACGTCAGAATAACTGACACGTCAGGATGACACCACTCTTTACTTTGAAAGGGAAAGTACAACACAAATACTGAATGAATTTGAAAACCAACTAAATTTCTACTTTACTTTCTAAACTAATATTTTACAATGTGATCCAAATATACAAGTTAGAAAAATGCCAAAAATACTGATAAAGATGACAAATCAGCTTAATGAATAAAAAGAATAAAGTTTTAAGTTCTGCCAAAAAGTTAATAGTAATCTAAATAAATGGTATAATTAAAGTATCCTAATGTATTTTGTGACTCTGTACTTATATGACCCTGTGCCTAAAAATAACAGCAATATAAATTAATTATCAATATTTACTGAAGTGTTTAAAGATGAAAATCTAAAATAATAACGTAAGTTACTTAATTAAAAAATTACTTACTAATTTAGAGAAAAGTTACAATGAATTTAGTAAAACTCTTAGGTTAAATAAATAGCCAAAAATAAATACAAAATTAATTAATTATTAATTACTAAACCCTAAGAGAGTTTTTAAGATGTTGTCAGTCCAAAAATTCCTTACAGAGTGAAGAAATGGCTCTGAAATTCTACTGAGGTAAACTCTTCCAGAATGCAGTCAACCATGAAGGATGTTAAGTACATTCTGATTGGTCAGCATTTTTTCTGATAAGCCATTCAACATTTACATATCAGCTATGACCTTGACAGTGTTTATGTAACCTCTTTGTCTATAATCTAAAAATAGCTCAAAGTTCTTTCATAACTGGTCTTACTAAAAATAGCTGATGAAAATACAGAATGAAAATATGTAATGATATCAAATGCAAAAGTTTGTTGCAATAAAGATAAACTGAAAGTACTGATGACTATGAAATATATAAACAACAGTAAAGTATCATAAATGAATATACTGAAGAATGATCAATATAGATAAATCAGCAGTCTTTAATAGACTAGCCGAATGCCCTTAATAGACTAGCTAAAAGTCTATGCTTTCAAAACTCAATATATCATACTATTTGAAAATACAAATATTAATGACAAAATATTAGACTGTTAGATTATATTATGCAGTACTGAAACTATGTATTATGTAACATTATGTTGTAAAAATCCAACTTTACAACACCTATAATTAATTGGTGTGTCAGGCTCAAG
>NW_026462628.1:0-38200 GCF_021730395.1 Mercenaria mercenaria
CAAGGCGTATTTTAAACTTACGTTAACAAATGCAATCAACATAATAATTATCTAGAGTATATTTAGTAAAAATGGAAATTGAAAAGGAACTTACTTTTTGCGGGAAGATACGAGAGCCACGTGCATCAAGTTTAAGCGCTAAAATTTTATCACTTATAACACTAGTGGTCCTTCACACTCACGGCTTTATATAATTTCTACAACATTTCCTCATTTTTTGCCTGATTGTCAAAGTATGACCTGTAGGCAGGGAAACAGGTTTATGAGAAACAGCTTCTGGTGAAAAATTTATTGAGATTTATAGCCGAGTAAAAAAACCACTTTTACATCAACCTTTCCCGCAACAAGGTATATATTCCTTATCTTCTCTTTTAATTTAAATATAGCACAATACCATACCTCGGTCTAAAGAACTTTGAGGACTGTTAAAGGATTCGTTTTACACTTTCAAAGAACCTTGATAAATTTTGATAACTATTGTGTACCTCAGTGTCATTCATTAACAGCTAGGATAAAGCAGATAATACCTGAATTTACATTTTTCTATTAAAAATGTCATGTCAACTGTACAAAATGTGACTATAAAAAACAAAAACAACAAACAGTTTTTATACAAATAAAAAACAACAACAAGAAAACTTTTCTGTGAAATAATAATATCAACCACCTTTACTTTATAAATACTTCAGTCATAAGTTGCTCTATAAATAATAATCTACTGTTGATCTATTTGTAACACTCTATTTGTAATAAAGCAGATGCCAAACTATTAAAATACATGTGTGAGAAGCCAATATAATTTTGATTCAAATCTTAGATGAACTCTGCCTGACCCGCATAAAGTTATATACATGTAAATCGCCGGCTGGAAAACAGTGATGTAACCACGGGCTTGAATAGAATCATCTAACATAAATTGAATGGTCAGTGTGGATGGAGACAGATTATATTATAATTGCATGCCCATTGATAATCCAGACTGGAACTTTTTGTGTAGCGCATGAATACAAACCACAATAAACCAAACTAAATCCACAGAGGGATATTTCTCTCGAGATAAAAAGAGCTAGACCAGGGATGTTGTCTTCGGCTCAAGTGGATTTGCCAGGTCGGATCACACAATGCGTGCAAGCGGCGAGTGTGATTTGGCTGGGTAAAATCCACAAGAGCTGAAAGCAAAATCCCTGATCTAGCAGTTGGTATAATGAACTTATTAAATACCTCCTTATAATCCTTATAAACTACTTTCACCTTTGTGGTTGTAGTTTTGTTTTGACCAATGAACATGGAAGGAAATCTTATTAAATACATTTGTGTGTGTTGTTTTGGGTGTGCTATTTATAGAACTGTGTCAAGTCCTGAATATTAACTAATGAAAATAGTTCGGCAACATGCACAATGCAGTCTGACTTTATTTATTTGTGGAATACAAGGCGTGTGTGTTTTTTTTTTTATAAAATTTATATATGTATATTATGAAAGGAGAATGTCCTGCGGAGGTTTCTTTTTTGCGGAGTTGTAACATTTTTTAAAAAATTCAGTGTATTTTTGCCTCGTTTACCACTGACATATTTCCGGCAAATGAAATAATTGTTCTTCTTCAATATTTGATAGAAACACGATTTAACATTTAATGAGTATTGGATAAATCTAAATTTTGTACAGTTTTCTTTATGTTAGCAGAAAGTTTAAAGGAGAGGACAATCATCCTTAAATATTTCAAGCATTTTGGAAATAAAATATGTATAATGTTTAACTAGAATTTCAACCGAGGAGGTAGGGTTCACAATATTGCTAACATGTTTAAATGCATTTGATATTTATCTTAGTACACTGGAGAATATCTAAATAAAAAAATGAGAAAAAGACATTAAAATCACAATTTTGATAATGCCTTCCCCACTCCAAAGAATATGGTTATTGCAAAGTTCCTAACATCTGTTTGAAGACATGTGTTATTTTACGGCGTATAACATCCTGATCGTATTAGCTTACACGAAAACAAACATGACATTATCTTTTCCAAAACTGCATGCATTTTCTATTTTGTTGCTTTACCAAAACAACTATTATATTGCAGTTGCAGGCGTAATTAGGTTACTATTTTGTCATCGACCTTATAATTACTTGTAACAGTCTTGATCGTCAATTTAAAAAGAACTTTTGTCAAAGATTTGTGGTTCAATTTGGAAACGTTAAACGTTATGCTTAAAGAAAGGACTTACATGCACTACGTAGTTATTAGGTGACATTCAAGCATTAAAAATGTCAACAGTACTCATTTCATGTCAACTTGTTTGTATCTGCATAATCGTGAATTTATATCTTAATAAAACTTAAGTAAATTCTGGTCCTTTGGGAATCAATTCAAGATCTGTTTAATGAAATTCCAGTTGAGCCAGTGTTTGTGAATATTATGTTGCTACACTTTTCGTTACCTCTCATGAACAGAATCAGTTAAACTGGGTCTACTGTTTCTGTGTTTGGTTGTATTCTTTATCTTCAAAGGATCTTCTTACAGATTTTATTAAAGAGTTTTTAGCAATGTTTACATTTTGTTATCGTCTTGCATTAAGTATTCCATTAGAACGAAATAAATGTCGTATGGTTTCAAAGAAATTATAACGCAAAACTCAGATTCATATTTAGTTTTCGAACGTGTTTTCTTTGTTGAATTCATATGCATTCAAAGTCTATATTGTAATTCCTGAAATTTACATGACACATTGATCGATTTGTTGTGCTTGTTATTTAACTCATATTATGATGCATTTCCCGTTGAAAGCAACGCAATCTTAGACTTACCTGTGTTCCAACAACCGCAATTAGAACTTGATTTCTTCATTAACTTTTAAAGATATATATCAGGTTATTAATTAACTATATGATGTTAAGATTAATATCTATGATATATAATTAATTGCAATGTTATATAATGATACTGCCAACTGAAATTATATGGCAGGCAAATACACGATTTACTTGGACACTATTAGATACCTGACATTTAATTGGTGGAAGATATTTGTCTTTTTGTTTAGTTCAGTCAACTCGGTCCCATAGGCGTAATTATTCGTTTTAGAAAAAAGACGTGATATCAAAAAATTGTTCTAATTCAGCAATCTCACTTTCAGCTTCATCATCAACAAAATATACTTTTCGGGCTGGCAAACTCTTTCGCTAGACTACTATTACCACATATCGAAAGTCAGAAAAATCAGCCGACTGCTGAGACTGATAACATAAAATGTTTCATGCGCAATTGAAATAGATCTGTCCTGTATATCATTTGTACCACGGATTTCTTTAAAGATTGTTTAAACTCACCTGTTTCAATGAATCTGTTTTTTCAACTATTTTATAATTTTATAGTGATGATTTCTTTTAAAGGAAAAATATTTCCAAGTAAAAACAAATGTTTAAAAAGGCGTTGCTAATTACATATTCAAACTTACTACGCGTTTGTTAATTAGGCTGGCGTAACGTCATTCTGCTTGTTCACTGACATTTATATAGAAGCAAACAAAGTCTTTTTTAGACTGTGGAAAAATATATTTTAAGTAGAAGTTTACACAAACCAACGCACTTAATATCTTGCATTTAGAATTTTGACAGCAGCTTTATATCTACTTTAAAACGAATCTAAAATATATTAGTGTATTTGCTTAGAGCCATATTTTGGGTCCCGTACGACTGGAAAAAAGCTTAATGGCGTCATATACCAGACTGTTGCGTTTTGTCTAACGTTCATTCTAAGCCATGTCGCCAGTCTGATTTCGGCGACTGGACCGAGTTATGACGTCATCAAAATGGCGGCCATTTTGAAATATTAAATCAATCATCACCTTCAAATGACTGATAGGGGTTGTTTGTTTTTGGTGCTTAAAGTGAAGTTTGTTGTAGTAAACATCGTACACATACATAATTATTTAGTATTATGTTATTTTGAATAAAATTTACGTCATTTATACAATATCAAAGATATATTATGCCCAAATTTCATATTTGAATCTATGAACAATTATCTCATATTATTTATGAAATTATAAAATGGAATTATAAAATAAACATGTTTGCGAGTATGAAAGGTAGTGTGTAAGGTTTAAATACTACATACTAATTAATGCCTAAGTAAACACAGTATGAATATATCACGCTACTAAAACTCTGGAAGTTTGTTTGAAACAAATGGTTGTTACTTTACAGACATTTAATTGTGATTACAGTTTACACAGTTAGTTTATATATTTAGCCACTTAATGGATGTTTAATGAGGATTTTCCAGATTTAAATCAATATGCAATGATGAAATATTTATTTAAAAAGTGAGCATAGTACATCTTTAAAAGGACGTGAAATAAAGGAAAAGCTTTGATGAAGTAATTTCTATGCTGCATCGTAATTAAATGAAAATCAAAAATAGAAACCTGTTGATAATTAGCTAATAGTAATAATCTTACATAATTGAAAACAGTAATAATAGATTAGACAAACTTATAACTAAGTGCACCATCACCTCGCGGTGACTTGTACTCACGACCCTTTTTAATGTATCTTTCTGAATGAATGAAGTTTCTTTCTAGTGACCTTTGTCTTGCTATTTAACACTATACAAAACTATTTCGTTTAAATGATTTTATTTTAGACAGATTTTCAATACTTTTGAATAAAAATCTAAAGAAAGCTGCCCTAATATATCACCTAATTTTCAGTGTTTGGTTTTTATTTCTTCTGAGGACTTTTTTCCTGTAATGCATACTTAACTAAAGACTATAAATCACCAATAAAGTTTCATGTTGGAATTAGTTTAAGGTTTTCACATTATTTCTAAAAATATAACCGGCCTATTTTTCTTAAAGGTGCAAAATAAAGACAAATTAATAGATATAAATCTTAAAACAAGACTACACATTTTGAAATACACTACTAAACATTACAACAGCCGTGCAATATTTGCTTGAAATCAACACATGTTCAGAGAAACAAATGATTGTTTCTGTATTTTCTTGGACTGACATGGGGGGGTCATTTTGTCCTACATTCATGTTTATCGCTTTTTCTTAATCGGTCGGAAATTCTTCGGGATCACGTGATTTTAAAATCAATTCAAACAAATATCCGTTTAAAGACGCGCGACAAAATAACTGTATTTCCATGATGGTAGTTATACACGTTTTGCATGAAAAATATGAGATGTACAAATTTTAGGGCAAGACAATGTATCTAAACTTTTATTGGATTAATGCAACTATATGTACTTAAATTAGTATATTTAGGTAGATTCCAATCACATTTTGTTTCTACAGTGTAAGATAGTTATTAATTTATATTGTTAAAACTATGCTGAAAAGAGATTAAGTAAAAAGGTTGCAGACGAAGTTGTAAAAAAATTATTCGGGAAAGGACTAAATTGTCCCCCCGAAAACTTGTAGCTGTACGTTACCTGTATCATAAGAACGGTTTCATGAAGTGTTTGTGAGTTAGAAGAATGTTGAATTCCCTATGTTAAGTTTGTAAAAAATACGTTATCGTTTGGGCATATAATGTATGCTGCATCTGTTTATAAATTATAGTCTCGTTTCGGAGGATTCTTCCGAAAAAATCCGAAAATGCACGACTTGTTCGTAAGTAGTCGGAAAACATACTTTCGGTTTGAAATTGACCATTATTTTTATGCCCCCACTTTGGTGGGGGTGGGGGGGGGGGTGGGGGCATATAGATTTGCTCTTGTCCGTCCGTCCTTCCGTCCGTCCGTCCGTCTGTCCGTCCGTCCTTCCGAAAATGTTGTGTCGCGCGTAGCTCTGAAAGTATTTGACGTAGAGTCACAAAACTTTACAGGAATGTTGGTCAGCATGTGTAGTTGTGCACCTGGGGTTTCGCGTCCGGATTCATTCAGTCATGTAGGAGTTATGGCCCCTGACTTTGTAAAAATTGGTCATTTTAATGTTGTGTCGTGCCTAGCTCCAAAAGTATATGACCTAGAGTCACAAAACTTTACAGGCATGTTGGTCAGCATGTGTAGTTGTGCACCTGGGGTTTCGCGTCCGGATTCATCCAGACATGTAGGAGTTATGGCCCCTGACTTAGTAAAAAATTGATACTTTTAATGTTGTGTCGCGCATAGCTCCAAAAGTATTTGACCTAGAATCACCAAAGTTTACAGGAATGTTGGTCAGCATGTGTAGTTGTGCACCTGGGGTTTCACGTCCGAATTCATGCAGTCATGTAGAAGTTATGGCCCCTGACTTTGTAAAAATTGGTCATTTTAATGTTGTGTCGTGCCTAGCTCCAAAAGTATATGACCTAGAGTCACAAAACTTTACAGGCATGTTGGTCAGCATGTGTAGTTGTGCACCTGGGGTTTCGCGTCCGGATTCATCCAGTCATGTAGGAGTTATGGCCCCTGACTTAGTAAAAAATTGGCCATTTTAATGTTGTGTCGCGCATAGCCCCAAAAGTATTTGATCTAGAATCACCAAAGTTTACAGGAATGTTGGTCAGCATGTGTAGTTGTGCACCTGGGGTTTCGCATCCGGATTCATTCAGTATTGTAGGAGTTCTGGCCCCTGACTAATGTCATGTAGTGGGGGCATCTGTGTCCCATGAACACATTTCTAGTTTGTTTATTTGTTGGTTATTCTTGAACATATTCATGACTATTGGGTCAAATCTGATGCAGTGGGTCATATTTTCAGTAAACAGGAAGTCTCAGCTACAAACTCTGGTTTTCATATAATACTCGTTCAGGTGTTAGTAGTGGACGTTTATGTATAGGATATAAGACGAAAACGATCCAATATGTAAAATACTGGACGGTCCTCAGCACTAACGTATTTTACATATTGGATCGTTTGAGGTTTATATCTTACTTAAAACATTGTTTTTATGACATAACCAATAAAACAATTATGTATAAACCATTGACGTAAAATATGTATAGGATAGACAACGAGTGCCGTTGTCTACGGGATATATACAACGAGCAAAGCGAGTTGTATATATCCCGTAGACAACGGCACGAGTTGTCTATCCGACTTAGACCACGTGACATAAAAACTGCAATTATTGAAAACTCTCCCACGCTTTCTATAGAAATTAGGATGAACGTGTTTTTATAAGAGTAATATCATCTTTGTACCGTTAGCGCTTAATTGTCAGTAGGGCATATGAAAGAATGCAGGTTACTTGTATAAATTCAGTTTTACTCAAATACCGGATTTACTAAGATTTAACGTTCATTAACACTTTGAGTCATTTGCAATCACAAAATTAATGCTAAACAGTTAAATATGGATTTCTCAAAAATACTCAAAACTGGACTGCATGCTGAACAATTAGTTTTTGTGAGAAGTTTGCATGTTGGCGAAACACGATGACAGATACGTTGATTCGTTGATTCAAGAAGATAGCCAGGTTATTTATTTATTTATTTAGTTAGTTAGTTAGTTATTGTTTTTATTTGTTTACTTTGTCTATCAGGATATAGTTAGAGCGTAGATGCTCGTAGGACTACGAATACCTTTACTATATCGTGCCCTTCTTGTAAGAATGATGTAGTTGTTTTACTTTCTAACTGGGCCAAGTTGTTCGAAACTTTAACGGGTTGTAATTTAGTTTAGGTTAGTTTAGTTTATACTAATTTGTTTTAGCTCGATTGTGATGAAAGCTTTAACTGTTTAAGCTTATTGTAACCACTCTCGAGTCCGTTTCCTATGAAAACTAGTACTGGGGTTATATGAGAAGTCATGGTCGTGTCCCCAATGATGCTCGAACCCACGACTACTGCATTAAGCTGATAAACTAACCGCCTGTTAAATTTCTATTCAAGATACTAGTCTTGGTGGGTGGGAAATACTAGTATGATGTTTTAAGTTTACTGTAAAGATGATTTAGTGTTTAAAATCCTTAACAAGTACATTTGATTTTCTAAGTTTTCTAAACTGTCGAAATCTACTGATAAAGTTAATCGACCGTTAACTCAATCGCCTGTTAAAGTTTCGAACAACTGGATCCAGTTGTTTGCAAATGTAAGGATCGTGCTGACATGTCTTTTTTTATAAAAAGTGAACATAAAAAGTTACAACTGTTGGAAATGTTTCAGTGAATGTATAAATTACGTTTTTACCCAGTTGGTTCTACACTACAAATATGTAGTTTATTGTAATTCAATTTTATTGATATCTAATAAGATGGGGTCATTCTTACGATATTAACATTTAGACGTTGTCAACTGAATTTACCTCAAAGTCATTCTTATTTTTTATCCCAGTGATAACTGGTGAGAATATTGCAAGGTCATTTAACTCCGGAGTTAGCCTGTATTGTTAGATGGTAAATTGACACGAAATTCACGCGTTTTTTTGTCCAAGTTTCCCCCGATATATATACAACGCTACTGTTGTATATGAAATATAGACGGGTACAAGTCTGCTTTGCGATTGGCTATTTACGGATTATCGTGGTCTAATCTTAAATTAATTCGGTTTTTATTCACTTTACCGCATTTAATAACAGTTGTTATATGATTATGAAATACTCTGTAGATCCTCATGACTATTTTAGGCACGTTTTTTCTCATAATGCACGGCTGCGTTTTTCTCGGGTTTCTCGCCTTCGTAATACTGGACTTTCTTTAGCCCGGGATTCTCGTGATGCTATTAATTGTGTTTACACATAAGCAGTAGTATTATCACGAGTGGCGGCGGGAGGAATGAAATTTTGTGACATTTTAGAAACAAAAAACTGGATTTATTTTAATTCATGGCAAGGGTAAAGTGATTCTGTTCTTTTTATTTAAGTGTGAACAAGGAAACTTTCTTTGTCAAATTAAGATTTACAAGGGTATGGCGGATTAGATCTGAGGATAATGTTTCACTGAAAGCGTAGTTGGAATCGGACAGCTGGAGAAAATGACTGCAGCACGTGCACTAAAGGAGATAATGGGTTGTTTGTTTACACGCCTGGCAATATACTGTTGTGATTTATTAGTTCACTGACAGTTTTTGTTGGGTTGTACATGAATTTGCCCGAAAATCTTCAAATTTAGTGCAAGAAGACTTACAGAACAGACATTTTTAATATATTATCTGATTATCAGATACAGCTACTGGTAAGTCAAAACCATTCTAAACTTGTGATATTATTTTCGTTCCTTTTAACTGGTTAATACACGGCGCATAACGGCCAGGCGGAAGCTGAAAACTAAGGAAAACTTGCTTTCAATATGAATTTTATTTATGCACTCGAAGCTACTCTTATTTAAGGTATTTCCGCAAATTGAAATTAGAAATCCATGTGAAAAATCACAATCCTCGAAACAGCTTTCGAAATGCAAAGACATAAATTATATATGACAAAAGTTGAAAAGATATATCTGTAGGTAAACTTGAGAGCATAAAAGCTACGCTGAACCCTATCTCCACAGTGCTTTGGAAGAAAATGAGTGAACATTTTTGGTGCAAAATTTTGGTATCGTATGCAACCTAAATTGTTATAAAATATTTATTTTCAAATCAAAGATATGCCAAAATAGTGCACAAGAGCGTTACTTTTTCAAGAAAATGTAGTTAAACATTCTAATGTACAAAACACGTGCACAGTTTTTCTAAAATATTTCGCCGCCATGTTTATTTCAAGGAATAAAATATATGTTTGTTCTTTTACCTCATATTTCCTTCCTTTCTCCTTATTCATGGTTAGAAATATCCATTTAGTATAGTTTTTCACTGTCCGATCTCCTTAATCTGTTACCGATCCTTTACATTTAAAGAATAAACGCAATGTGTAATGATAGTTTTTCGCTTTACACACCTCTCTTGGACAAGAAAGCCGTTTCACTTAAAATTTGTAAGCATCCGCTTGCAAAATATTAATGAAAGATCGGAACTTTTTCTAAAATAAAGTTGAATTTCAATCCTTTTCAAAAACTGGAAATATTGCACATTGTGTTGAATTTATAAATAAAACAAAAATCCCCCAAATAAACCATTTTAGAACTTTTCCGGGAACTATAAGTTTTAGCCGAACAACGCATTTCAAGATGACACAAAACTGATTTCTCTTCGTAAACAATGTCAAAGTTCACCTGAGGAACATTGCTGAAAAAGTAAAAGTGCTTACTTGTTTCAGTTTTACGTCCTATAGAAAACAATCAACTTTCAACTTTAAATGTATATATGTTCTATAATTATTCCAATATAAAAACCATCCGATCTTTTTCGTGAGAAATAAAACGAAGCAAATTTAACTATTTGTTTACATTTCAACCATGTGAAATTACAGTCCGTTTACTAGGTCATGCTTATTTACATTTTTTTTCAAACTAAACGTTCTCTACTTACAAAATGATCTTTCTACTTTCTGATTATGTTTTGTTTTAGCTTGAGCTCACGTTTTTCTTATACTAGAAACTTTAAATTATGGAAGTCGTAGTTAAGGTTACAAAACGTAATCTTTAATGTTTACAAACACGTTGTTTACAAAAACGAACTGTAAAGGCATGTACTGTCACGAGACTCCCGTGCATTTTGAACCTCGTGGTGAATAAACTGAATTTACTTTGAAGTATGGTGTCTCAGATGAGCCAGTTATTTGTTAATTTCAGAGAACATACATTAAAGAAGTGTATATGAGATTATGCATATGTACGAATATTTACTAGTCTACTTTATATTAACGACGATAGAAAACAAGTGTGCACTCAGCAAAATGCAAGTCTATTATTTTCAGGTGTATACTGAACACTGATCCCAATGTTCGTAGTTTTCAGATAAAGACCTCGTTATCCTTGGTTTCGTAGACAGTCTTAGTACTGGACCACTGCTTCCGCTGTCAACACCGCAGTAATCACTACTGTTAAGTCAGTGTCCATTTCTATTCCGGAATTTCAATACACATTTATTACCAGTTTAAATCTATGAAAGTATGAAAAAATATCATTATTTAACGAAGAACCAAGATACAGAAAAGTTACTTTTGAGATATTGCTGATTTTAATCATCAGGTTTTCGCGTGAAAAGTTCAACTGATTGCATTTTGTAAAATGTTTTGTAGTTATCTACAATTGTATACAAATTATATTACCTCCTAACATATTTGGCTGTACATTTTTTATGCGATTTATTCTCACTGTGTTTTTACAAACATGCTGCATAAATTTCTCATATTGTATAAAAAGTCGATAGATCAAAATTGGTTAGTTTACGATGCATGAAACATCTAATAAGGAATCACTAAACACACCGAACTTGTCCCGGACCAGTATGCGGAAATACTGTGGCCAAATGTTTCAAGATTGTCTGAAATATTTGCATATATCGTGATAAAGCAAATATTTCGATTGTTTTTATAATTTATAAATATACAATCACGTATGTTAGAGAAAGTTACGTCAAGTTATTTCGGTAGTTACCGCAGGAAGTGCCGAAAATTCCATTTCCACCAACTTTTCCGTGAGATAAACAGCGCGTGAGTACATAAATTCCGCTATAATAAATATAACCTTTCTTATACTTGCACAATCCTTGAAAAGAATTTTGGATCGTTGCCAAATCTTGTTCACATTAAGTCTGAGATTTCTCTTACAATTTTAGGCAGTTTGGTACACCATACGTAGAAAAATTATATCCGCACATTGCACTACTTTTATGTATGCTGAAAATAGCAATATGTACAGATTTATTTTCGTTTTAATACATGAGGTGGTCAGATTTGAAAACAGATTTTGTACTAAGTTAAGTTCTATTCAGTAAGACAATTCTCCTATGCACTAATTGAAACTTTGAACTAACTTTTGCCATTCATGAATTTTTAATAAAATATTTTGAAAGGATTTATAAATCTAACCAAAAATTCGGAAAAATACAGGTAAAATATCTTCTTTGTTTATTTCCAAATTTTAGTTTTACTTTTTATACAGCTACTTTTAGTTCAGGTCTTGCAAACTGAGCTGTTTTTGTACTCTGGAACAGCTGCATTTGAAAGCTTTTGTTCACTATATTTTCAAACCTCAAATGAAGGTCACCCTAAATTCAAGATGGCGGAAGTACCTTAACTTATTATCACGATGGATGTTTAATGTAGTCCTAACTGGAATACTGCAAAATATATTTGATATCATTCACTTTGAATTTATTAGATTTATTTCCACTAACATCTCAGTATTTCATAAAAAATAGCATAAAATGAAATAGAATATACGAGTACAAAATTAAAAGATATTTCGGCAAAACTAAGGTTCATGTAAGTACATGTGTCCCTTTAATTGCAGTTGTTTTTCTTTTCCAATAGGCAGTCTCACAGACTGAACAAATGTGAGCAAATGCTTCACACTGGCTTCGAACACAAGAAATGAAGGCAATTTGTTCTACGTAGGGTGCTATAAACGTTTATATTTTGAAAGGAACATCCATATTTTTTACATTTTTTTTTTCAATACGGATGTAATACTCAAATAAACATAAACTGTAACGATCAATACCCACAACAAAAATATGAGCTGCACCATGTGAAAACCAGCGTATTGGTTTTGCGACCAGCATGGATTCAGACCAGCCTGCGCAGTCTGGTCAGGATCCATGCTGTTCGCTGTCAAAGCCTACTGCAATTAGACAAACTGTTATCGAACAATATGAATCCTGACCAGACTACGCGGATGCGCAGGCTGGTTGTTGATCCATTCTGACCGCAAACGCACTGCGTGGTTTTCTCACGGCGCGGCTCATATCATTTTCAGGGGTTGACATGAACATTCAGAAACGTATAAGCATTTGTTTAGTTTTTTCTATGTACAGATGTACGGATAAATTCGGAAAAAGTGGATTGTGACATAACAAAAAAATGAGCTATGTATACGAGGATGCAATGCTTCACTTAACTTTCGTAAATCGTAAATTATTATTACTATTGTTTTTATGCTTCCCGAAGGGTGAGCATATAGTTGACACTTTGTCCGTTCTTCCGTCCGTCCGCCCGTCCGTCCGTAGTATAACTTGAAAAGAATTAACGGCATTTTATTAAAATTTCACATAATCATAGAGGCCATTGAGACAAAGAGCAGTGTCAGAGGACCATAACTCTACCTTACCTAGCTTTTGAATTATCTCCCTTTATTATACAAAATAAGGCTTGTCCGGAGCATTACTTGAAAAGTATTATGATATTTCATTTAAACTTCACAAAATCATAAGGCCATTGACAGTACGGCCTCAAAGAACTATCATGATTGGTCTAATAAAACTGCTTTTTAAACAGAGAGCAATAAATTCTTGCACAATTTTTAAAACTGGAAACGTGAACAATATTGAGGAAATTGTTGCTCTAGAAAGTTGTCGTTTAGGGAGTAAGACTACGTTGATGCATGCAAAATATGTATAATGCTATTTTTACCATTTTGCGATTTTGTCCATATATATTATGCATCTAGATCTATACATAAAGTTTTGATATTAATTTTCCTTTTTATTATCAGTACTGTGTTATTATATTGGACTGCTTTCATTTGATTACAATATTTCTATATGGAATTACACTACATGTATTGATAAATACTGGACTACACGAAGACATTAATTCTGTATATAAATCGTTTTCCTCGTGCAGTCCAATATTAAATACACAGTCCAATATTAAAATAATATTGGACTCCACGTGGAAAATACTGTACTATGTCCCATTGAAAGCAGTCCAATATTAAAAATACAGTACAGCGAGAACAAAGGAGTGACCTCGTGGTTCAATACTACGCATCTGAACTCTGAACCGTGGTAAATCAGACGATAAACCACTCGAAGGCGGCCTTGATTGTTTTCATTCTGACATGCTCACTGATATATTCTAATAAGTATTATGCTGGGTTTCATTTACGCGAGGAGTAATTATCGGACGTCATGCGGCAATTTGACGTCATAATTGACGTCAATATGCTCTCGCGCGTCAACCATTGTTTATCGCAGAATATACAGAGCTTGATTTTCTTCTTTGTTTAACTGGAAATCAAATCGAGCCATGTTAGAATGTATTATACACACGTAGTATATTTTAAGGTATGTTTGTGGTATTTACATCAATGATTCATTCATTAATTACCGTTCACGATGTCCTCAAAGGCTGCAGGCATTTGCGCTCAAGTTTGATATATCTTTTGTTTTTGTTTGTTTTGGGTTTAACGCCGTTTTTCAACAGTATTTCAGTTATGTAACGGCGGGCAGTTAACCTAACCAGTGTTCCTGGATTCTGTACCAGTACAAACCTGTTCTCCGCAAGTAACTGCCAACTTCCCCACATGAATCAGAGGTGGAGGACTAATGATTTCAGACACAATGTCGTTTATCAAATAGTCACGGAGAACACACGCTATCGAGGTTTCCCTGTGGATGATATTTTTAAATGATAAAAAGTAAAAACTGATAATGTTTTAAATTACAAAAAATGGCATCAAATTTTGACAGAAAATCCGTTAAACAATAATAATAAAAAACACAAACAAAACGACAATAATGGGAAGTAAAAGACATTTGTAAACACATCTTTTATACCTAAAACTAGAACTTAGAAAAATGCAGTATAATATTTATACATTTTATAGCGAGCTCGAGGAGCAGGCCCGAAGGGCCTGCTCGAGAATCGAGCTTTACGGTAACGCAAGTATACTTGCACACTTGGTGATGGATTTGAAAAGTTTCGTCGGAAGTTTTTAAAAAGCGCACCCTAGCGGATAGGTGCTCACAGGAAGTACTTCTTTCCGGAGTGAATACAGAAATTCATTCAATTGCTAAAAATTATTCATCACTCAACAATAATGAAAGAATGATTTCAAGTTGTTTGAAAAAAATAGTATTTTAATTTAAAAGATCAAGCATCGGCTAGAAAATGGAAAAAATGTCATTAATAAGCAGAAAGAAAAGGGAACGCGATAATGACGTCACCGTGACACCGGCTTCCCATTAATTTTGCAACGTATGCCATTCACTGTTATAGGTATGGTGACACTAAATGTAGACTTTTTCAAGTGAATAGGTTCTCCTGAATTCTTGTTAGTAGTGAATAGTTTCTTTGTGACAATGATGCATATATTTTTTAGCTTAAGGAGGTAGGTTACCTTGATATTTGTAAGTTCGCATGTCCAACCGGAAGCTAACGTGACGATTTACGACGACGTTTACGACAAACTTAATGTGTTTGTATATCCATTCTTCTGGAAATAAATCTTGAACCTGCCTCCGATCTTATGTTTAATGGTTTAATAATGCAGGAATAATGAATGAATTGCCGCAGAAACGCTTCAAACCATTGTTGCCTTAAAATGACGTCATTGACGTCATGACGTTACGTGTCAGTTACCGCGCAAAATTAATAGCTTTTATTTTGAAAGTACGTTATTCTGTGCTTTTTCTTTATTTGAACTATTTTTAAACAGCCATTATTTGTTGAAATACTTTTTATTAGTCTTTTGCTCTGAAAAATGATCAATATTTTGCTTCTTTTATGTAATTATATTGAAATGTTATGCCGAATGTAAGAAAATGGATGATGGTAACTGATGTGATTGGGAATATAGTTGGCTGAAAGGTAACTTATTACGGTCATTTACAAATAAAAATTGGGCAGTTTGATTTGTTATACCTATTTCCCAGTTTCCGTTGATAATTTGTTACTTAAATACTAAAAGTAAGCTCTAAAATTGTTCAAATTTCAGTATAAAATTGTGGTGTCTTGAATTAAAATGATGTTACCATGGAAACGAAGCCCGTGACCTATATGTCTAATTGTAAAATTCAAAAGCGTTGACACTGGTCTATTTAAGGAACACAGCTTCGGCTTTTTATTTTCATTTCAACAATATCCATGAAAATAATAGCAGCATGCAGAACGATTTTTCAATAAAAATGTCAGACGACGGGCACTGCTGTAAGTATTTTAAGCTGTGAAATTTGTTAAATTAACTGCAATTCATACGAAAATATTACTAACGTTAGAAATAAGATGTTTTAAAGCTACATTAACAAGAAAGATAATTTTATATAATATTTTTTTATAAGAAATTACGATAAAAAGCAACATATAAGCTATTTTAAACATCTCTGTTGCCATGGTTACTCTAAACTTTAAGAAAAACATAGTACCATGTAAAGTTCTTGGTATTTTGCTAATCATATTACCCAAATATTCCATGTTGGTCAATAACAGAATGGCACTGAAGCCGTCAAAAAACCCGTTTTCATACATAATTGATGAGAAATGAGAGAAAAAGCGTTACCATGGAAACACGAGCCCCGCGACATATACATTTTAAGCTTTTATTAGAAAGCTAATGCGCATACTAGTAAAACTATTAATTATGCAGACTTCTACGGATAACAATGAAACCAAAATACACTGAAAAGTGTTAAATATCCGTATTTTCCTTCTTCTTTCTATATAAAATACCTTAAGAGGGTCATGTACTTCAAACCTGGATAAAAATTGTACTTGAAGGGACAGAGATAAACGGAACTGAGATTGTAGCAGTTAAAACATTAAATTACACGAAATACAAAAAATCACTGCGGTTCAACTAATTTGAATTTACCCTAGTAACAAGGTAACCTACCTCCTTAATCCGATTTCTTTGAGCTCGCTTTGAGGCTTTGCCTTATTTCATATTAGATATACGCGAAGACGCAATGCAAATATTTAAAAGAATCTCTACATTGTCTAGGCATTGAGTTTGTTCTTGTTTCTTAATTTACTTTTCGAGAATAGTCATTGAAAGGGTTGTTTTATTTTCGCCTTTGGGTTTGTCTGGCCGTTTATTTTTTTTCATTTTTTCCATTATTTGGAAATAATCATTTTGAGAAAAGCCCAAAAAATAAATTTCCCATTTCTTGAATCTTCCATAATGAATTAAATAGTTACATTCAAAGGAGCATTTCCCGTGCGAAATAACTGTGTTCCTAGTAAAATCGATGAATAATTTGCGTCGATGTGATATCGAAAAAGCTTGATATACATGTAATATAAATATTACCTTTCCTTTTAAAACTTATTATAGTTGAATATATTGTAGAAGTACTAGGCGTTTTCACAAAATAAAGGTTCTTTTAACTTAAAGGTCGCGGTTGTTATTACTCAAATGTTAAACAGTGTGGCGTTAGAACGATACCATAACATATAAACCTCGAGTCAATTTCAAAATTGAAGCATTTAAAAATCGCAAAATATTAAAAATTTAAGAAAGCAAAAAGCACAAGGGACCGTTTCATATAATAAGACTGAGAGTAGTTCCAGCAAAGACATATATATTCTTTTAATTTTTAAAGCCATTTTCGGAAATCTTTTTAGTATTACAAACAGTGATTAGTTATTCGCGAATACAGAGGTCAGGCTGCTTTATCCAAACAAATCTTCTTCGCAATCATATCCTTGCATACCTTAACGAGATAGTAATCTTTCTATGGTGTACATTCTGAAAAAAAAATAAAATGACATTGTGTAACTTTTGAGATAAGCAAAATTGGCGATTTCTATTCCTTACTGTTTTGAATTACGTAATTCTAACGGTTATGAAATTTTGATGGATTTTAGTCAAGCTAAGACAACTGAAATAGTATGGTGTCTTTCTAGCTGTGATGGCGTCATAACAGTGCCAAAGACATTCTCAATCTAATATTTAACTAGATATCTTCACCTGGTACAAGAGTTCAACGGCCAGAGCGGATGTTGAACCCAAAATGATGCTGCCAGCCACGATACAGATTACATACTGAAATCAACGAAAGGTTGTAGCACAGAACTCTTACATGAAACGAACCAGCTTCAAACTACCACTTGTTTATACCTTGTCCGAGTTCAGCATATCGTACTTCTGGATCCCTGAAATCTCTGCCATAAATATTTTTCAAATCTGCAGCAAACAAATCCCATGGTAGTGACGTCAAGTCAGGAACAGTGCCATTTTCTGTATCTACATCATGAAATAAACAAGAGGACCAAGATGGCCCTTAATCGCTCACCTGAATGTTCCCTAGATTCCACTGAGACAAATTTTGTAACAATTTTTATGAAGATACGGGAGAAAACGTGGTCTTTAGAATGTTAACAAGGTTTATCTATGATCTGACCGTTACCTAGGTTTCATCTTTAATAACCAAGTTTCGAACTCAGCACTAATTCATAGAGACACACATTATAGCAAAGTTGTATGAAGAATAAAATCTGAAAGAAGATCCTTTGGAAGCATAGAATGCAACCAAGCAAAATAATAGCAGACTTGGTTTAATTGAATCTTTTCATGATAGGTAGTGGAAGGTGCAACACCCTTCACGCCCCCTAGCACAGGCTTAAGTGGAACTCTATTACAAGCGGAACTCTATTACCCGATGCATGAACATTGAGTGGACCAGAAAATTAACAACACTGAATCCAAGGAGTGTTAACAAGGTTATTCAGTGATTCAGCCGGTGACCCTGTAGTTTGTCATCAAGTAAACTAAGTTTCGAACTTCATCTGCCACGGAGACAAATATCCTGGCAAATAATTATGAAGAACAGGAAGAGAAAATGTTGCCTCTAGATTGTTTACAAGGATTTTTCTATGACTTGACATCGTTTCTGACGGCAGGTATTTTCGAAAATTACCTAGATTTCATAGAGACGATCTGACAGCTTTTTATGAAGATCAGGTAAAATGTGTGGCATCCTGTGTGTTAACAAAGTTTTTCTATGATTTGACATATTGACCTCGTTTTTACCCTTAAGTAAATTTCAGACTTGACTTAGAGCTGTAAGAGACAAAACAAAGTTTTATGAAAATCAAGCAGAAAATGTGTCTTCTATCATGGTGTTTTTGATTTTATCTAATGACATAAGTTTTAAAACTAGATTATCAGGTTTCGAATTTTTCTAGACTTTATTGAGGCAAATATTCTGAGCAATTGGGCCCAAACTGTGACCTCTAGATTTACAATTCCCATTAAATAAATATTGTGAAGTGTGAACACGCCCTTTTACGGCCATGTTTTAACGAAACAGAATTACTTCGACAATCTTGGTAGTGGGTCGCCCACGAAATACTTGTGTGAAATTATATGAAAATCAGACGACAAGTAGTTTCTGACAAAAAGATATTTAAATGTCTCACTATACAAAGATGAAAAAGTGTACAGGCTGTACAGTAGAAAATAAATTTGCTATATGTTCTATATGAAATTAACGCTCTTCTGAGAACTGTAACACATAGCCTTATGTTCTTAAACGACCTATAAACAACAACAACAACACAAAAAACACCAAGAAAAGTAGGCCTCATGTATCTTCTAAGAGAAATTTCTTGTCTGGCAGGTCAACACTATGGAAAATCTTCCATTCTGACAGCTAAAATGTGGGTATGAACACATGAGTAATAAAGTTTGTTTACATCTCTATAAATGCAAAATATCTCATTAAAATGCTTCCAAAATGTCAAGTATAGGCCAACATGAAATAAAAACAAAAAGTGGCTTACATAAAACATGAAAATACCCCTTTTACAGGGAAAGAATTTTAGGATCTTTTCCGACTAGTCCGGAAATGCTGCTTGATTACCTATTTAGTACTATTGTTCCAAAATGCCCCCTTGCAGCAATGCGTATTTACGAATCGGAAAAAAAGATCAATCTTGGTCAAACAAAGATCATTTCTGTGAAATTATTATGAAACAGGAAAATTTCTTAACAATTTTGAAATCTGACTGAGTGTTCTAAGTGGAAGATTTTCAAAGTTTTCCAATTTCGTGGCCATGGCAACCTTAGTTCTGCACGAAATATTTTTGAAAACCGTCCAAGAAACATCCCAGCCAATTTTCATCAACTTCCATCTAATGTTTTTAGAAGAAAAATCATTTGAAGAAAAGTATGGACAATTGGAGGGACGGACGGACGACGTACGACGGACGGTGAGTGATCACAACAGTTCACCCCGAGCAATTCGTGTTCATATGAGCTAAAGGGGTACATTGTAAATCAGTAATGCAGAACCAATATCGACAATTCGCCTATCTGCTGAATAGAGAGCGTTACAAGAAATTCATTGAAGAACAGTCCTATCTGTGATGGTTGTAACCGTGCACTATCAGAGTAAAACAAAGTGATAGGTGATATCATAAAAATATTGCGAATACTTAAAGTAAATAAGGATTTAATTGTCAGAAAATACTCTATTTAAGTATATTACAGAGCCACAATTTACTTTTTCAAGATAATTCGTATTGTATCAATTTGGTGAAATGATTGCAAAAATCTTAGAAGTCCTTACCATTTCAGAATTTCCTCATGACATTATAATAAAACATCTTTGATATGTCTGTTGTTGCAATAAATTTAGACAGTGTGAAAAGATTTAAGTCATTTTATGTACGTTCATTTGTTTTACTCACCGACTAATCTGTTGGATCTGATAGCTAGGTCAATGAAGTGCCCTTGCTCACATTCTCCTGCCGCGTTCTTACCGTCACAAATGTCCCGCCAAAAGTACTGATTTAAATCCTGGCTGTAATACGTCTCTTCATTTGTATCACCTAACGGAAAAACAATTTGTGACATAAAAGAAGCGCCGATAGAATTTTAGATATTAAAGAGTTATTGTGTAATGATAAGGTGAATATCCAAGTTTAAAGACCTGACCAAGATGATATTCACCGAGGCCAAAAGCATGTTTTGATATAAGAAAATAGAAAGAAGGATGAAAGCCGTATGAAGAAAAATACAAAACTAAAACAACAAGAGGGCCATGATGGCCCTATATCGCTCACCTGTTATCATTGCACTTAAGGACAAGTCTTCAAGGTCAAAAGATCATAATAAAGATCAATCAAAAGAATTATGAGAAAATATAGTTGAAATTTTCTTAAAGTAACTTTAAATAAAATTATTCTAAAATTAGGCCAGAAGTTTCATACAAGAAGATTTAATTTTAAAGTTTTCTATATGGCCATATAGGGATAATGAGTGTCTCCTGCGGGCCGCCATGTTTTTTGAAGAATCAAAATTATCTCAAGGAATTTGGTATAAGGTCATCCAAGGCACATTTGTGTAAAATTATTTTGAAAACGGACCAGTAGCTTTTGAGAAGAAGATTTTCAAAGTTTTCTATATAGCCATGCAGGGAAAACAAGCCCCACCCCCTATCAGGGGCCATAACTACAGAACCCATGATGGGATCTGGCCTGTTCAAGAAAGGAACCAATATCTTGTGATGATACAAGTTGTGTGCAAGTTTGGTTAAAATCAAATCATAAATGAAGCTGCTATTGTGTAGACAAGGTCAAAATAGCTAATTTTGACCCTTTCAGGGGCCATAACTCTGGAACCCATTATGGGATCTGGCCGGTTCAAGAAAGGAACCGAGACCTTATGGTGACACAAGTTTTGAGCAAGTTTGATTAAATTCAAATCATAAATGAAGCTGCTATTGTGCAGACAAGGTCAAAATAGCTAATTCTGGCCCTTTCAGGGGCCATCACTCTGTAACCCATAATGGAATCTGGCCAGTTCAAGAAAGGAACCGAGATCTTATGGTTATACAAGTTGTGTGCAAGTTTGGTTAAAATAAAATCATAAATGAAGCGGCTATTGTGCAGACAAGGTCAAAATAGCTAATTCTGGCCCCTTTAGGGGCCATAACTCTGGAACCCATAATGGAATCTGGCCGGTTCAAGAAAAGAACCAAGATCTTATGGTGATACAAGTTGTGTGCAAGTTTGGTAAAAATCAGATCATAAATAAAGCTGCTATTGTGCAGACAAGGTCAAAAAACATAATTTTGGCCCTTTCAGGGGCCATAACTCTGGAACCCATAACGGGATCTGGCCGGTTCAAGAAAAGAACCAAGATCTTATGGTGATACAAGTTGTGTGCAAGTTTGGTTAAAATAAAATCATAAATGAAACCACTATCGTGCAGACAAGAAATTGTTGACGGACGCACAGACGACGGACGAAGGGTGATCACAAAAGCTCACCTTGTCACTATGTGACAGGTGAGCTAAAAACTGTAGAAAACTAGATTACCTTACAAAACGTGAAAAACTTATTTTAAGATAAAGATAGTTACTGAAAATATTGCAGAATAAAACGTGACATGATTACTTGTTACTTGTTGATTTTTATTAATTTATATGGGAGATAAATAGTTAATAAGTTTGAATAAATAGGACCAAGACAAATAATATTATTTAAAATGAAATGTACTACATCGTAAAAAAAACTTCATTAAATTCAACTAAAACACTTTAAAGCTGACGGTTTTCCATAAGTAATAAGTGTTTACTGTTTCAAAGTTGTCGACAACTTCATGTATATGTATACACTATTTTAATCATCTGTATCTATTTTCATTCTTGCATTCAAGTCTATTTATGACAATGTTATTACCTCTCCGCACTATTACTCTGCCACATTCGTCCTCAGTTAGCGTTGACTGTTCGGTAAAGTCTGTACACATCTGGCTTTCCAGATTACTGAAATAGTTAAAGACATCCAATGAACTTTACTAAATGTATGAATTAAGTTTGGATATAGAGTTACGTTCATTATTAAATGTCATACAATAGCAGATGATTGTTAAAGAACAACCAGATGAGTATTTTAATGGTAGTACGCCCTTACACTTATACGGCCATTTTTAACCTGACACTTTTTCAATTCCGTTTTCTCAAATACAGTTCAATGTATAAGTTTGAAACTATAGATAAAATTGTTTGGCTGTATAAGCTGTTCAGAAATTATAAAATCTTTCAACCATGACGATCCTGATACGTGCACGATTTCAACACTTTACACGAGGAAATGTTGGTAAGTAAAAATATAGATTTCTATTTTCATTTAGTTATTCTAGAATTCTATTCACCCTGAAAAAAAAACTCGGCATAATGAAGTTATTAAAATTGCAGTGGTTAGGATGAATGTCCAAGAGCGAGGCATGTTGCACTCTGACACGTAAGTAAATCGGATTTTATTTATATAAAGATATTTTGACTGCAAATATTTACAAAATGAATATATTCACAATACATTATAATACAAATGTACATTTATCAGTAAAATTTTAATATTGAGTTTATTTATATAAAGATATTTTAATTGCAAATATTAACAAAAAACAATATTAATAAAAAATCTATTCACAATAAATTATAATACAAGGGTACATTTATCAGTGGATTTTAATATTGAGTGACTTTTTTTACAGGTTGCCCGAGTCTTTGGCCTTGTGCAGTAATGGAGGAATATTCCCCAATGGGTCATCCGGAATTATTTTCTGGCGATGAGGCAGAGGTGTATGCATGTTGTGAGAGCCGAAGTATTAATTGCTCGGACGTACAAACTATTCTGTGATTCAGTGACATTTCACATTGCTAGAATTTTGCGGTATGCCATTTTTTCTGAATTCGGATTTTACTGTGACATTTTTTATTTGTTAATTAAGAGAGTTTGTTCTTTTTAAACATGTTTTAAAGCAAAATAGTTGATCAAATTTGAAAGCGCTATTTCTCGATGCGTACATAGTGCTAAATAATACGTCGACGTGACGTCAGCATGATATCGTTGTGATGATTAAAGCATTGTTAGTTATATTAGAATACAATTTCATTTTGTGTAAGGTAGTTGAGCACGTTTGGAGTAATGGCGTAAATTCGTTTATCCGGATAACATAGAATAAATTAAGATGGGTTTCGATAAACTGAAATGAAAAACATTTTATGAACTAATGGTAACCCGTGAGCAGATTTATGAAATGTTATTGTCTTTCTAAAGATACAAGATGATATTAAAACGTCTGGCATGCTAACAAATTCCAACTAGGTCTTAATATTTATTTATTTTTATTTATTATACCACATTTATATAGCACTCTTTTCATGCATATGTACACGTTCAAAAGTGCTTTACAGAATAAATTGCAAAAAAAAAACAACAAACAAATACGCATACAAAAAAAATGCATTCCACATTAACAATAATCATGAATGTAAAACGTATAGATTAAACAAGATAAACATACATACATATTTAAAAGTATTTAAGTGACCCTAGGATAAAATACTGTTCTACGCTGTTTTATGATGAAGAAAAAAAAGCATCAATGTATCGGTCAGTTAACAATATATTGTACAAAGAAGTGGGTTTTTAGCAGACTTTTGAAAGCAGCTAGCGTGTCAGCTTCCCTGATCTTTACGGGAAAGGAGTTCCAAAACACGAAAAGCTGCGATTGCCATACATCATGGTTTTAGTTTTTGGCATAACCAGTGACAGCGTGTCTTGTGATCTTAGGTTTCTGACCGGTTTATACACTTCTATCATATCCCTAATATAGGCAGGGGACTGATTGTGCAAAGCCTTAAAGGTGTGGGTCAGAACCTTGTACTGCACCCTGTATTTCACTGGCAACCAATGGAGCTCCTTCAGAACCGGTGTTATATGATTGTGACGGGGCGTCTTAGTGATGATGCGAGCTGCCGTGTTCTGGACAGGTTGCAACTTGTTAAGTGTGCTGTTTGGGATACCACTTAACAAGGCATTACAGTAGTCTAACCGTTAAGTTACCAGGCTGTTGATAAGGGTCTTTGTGGCATCAATGGTAAGATACCGTCTGATGTGACATATTCTGCGTAGTTGTGCATATCCAGCCCGGCACACAGAGTTGACTTATTGTTCCATATCCATACTGTTGTCAAATATTGCGCCAAGACTCCTAACACATTTTGTGGACTTTATCATAGAGTCACCGACCTTCACAGAGAGGTCATCAATTTACTTGGAGTTACGCTTTGATATGAATAGCATTACCTCCGTTTTATCAGCATTGAGCTTCAGCATGTTGCTATGCATCCACGAGACAATTTCAGCCGGACAGCTCTCAATGCGGCGCAAGGCCTCACTTCTAGCCACAGCCTCTATCGGCTTAAAGGATAGGTATAATTGAGAGTCATCGACGTGTAATGGGCGGGTCGTTTTCATCATGGGCAAAACAAGTACACGGACCTGTACCTTTTATTTCACCATTTTATAGACCATAATAATATATTATGTATATTCACGACCGTGAGAAGTTTCTTTAAAATCTAGACGGTAGAAAAAAAATCTACTGGCGAAAAAAATATCAAAATTGTGATTTTCCCATTGACGCCAATTTTTTAAATTTTTATGATGTTCAAATTTTTAATGTTGTCATGACTTCGCCCCGCCGACACAAAAACCTTATTTGGCGTGACGTCAACACGACAAATATCTTATCTAAATATCTATTTGTTGAGTTTTTGTGTTTTCGTTTTGGCGTCATCCGTGAGACACGCGCACAATGATTATTTCTCTCTAAACTATTTCCTGAATTCGAGATTTAGTCAGAAATAAATATGTATATTTCATACTGAAGAAATACATGTAGCTGTTGTCTTATACAGTATTTGTAACAGTTCACATACCATTTCTAAGGGAAGGTGACACCATAATCGAAATATGGTGGCAAAAGATGATAGATACACGTAATCATCAATAATGGTAACAGGTGTTGTGACGGAGTATCCGCCTTTGAACATAATCTAATAGCGAGCTTCAAAAATTAGCCTATACCTAACAAATTAGTACAAAAAGTAGGTTGACCTCCTTCATCAAACATTTTTTTCCATTATCCTATTGTCATACTAAACTAGCAGACGTATTTAACATGTTGTGTATATATGCTGTATTTCAAAAAACATTTAGATAGAAAGCCTCAATCATGTACGTTGATAGATATGTAGAATGTTCACATTTTGAAAATTATGTTTCATAGTCTAAACGGCGGTTGATACATTTTGAACAGCCCGCATAGTGGTTTTACTGGAAGAAGTACAGCTGAAAAGAGAAATATTTCTATAGGAGTATTCATCTCCTTGTTCCAAAGAGATGAAAATATGTAAAATATTGTTATGATTGAACCACGAACAATAGTGTTATAATTTGTTCAAACTTTTATCAGTTAATTTTTCTGAAATAGAAAGTTTTACATTAATGTATTAAAATGTCGCATAAAGATTTTTTATATTATATATATAATACTTACAAACATATCTCTTCCAACAAAAAACTTCCATCCGCATCGGGGTTGTTATATCGAATCCTGCACTTGGCAAACTTAACAGCGGGACCAATCTCAAAGATAAAAAGAGGGAACCAGCCCTCATCTCCATTTAAAATCTGAAATAGTTTTTTCCATAAATTACGTACAGGGAATTGAATTTATTGGAAAGACAATTTTTAAACATAAAACAACCTGCTCAAAATACTGATTGTTTAGTATCCGGTTGAAATATTTGGGCTCCCCTTTTATCCATTCTTGACAATATAATATCTGTCAATCTGCGACATTTTGAATGGTATACAGTCACTAAAATTTAGGTCTAATGAGAGTATTTGTTTTAAGTTTCAAGTTAATTTTCATATCAAATCATATGATATGCATGTGATGACAACCCTGGTACACATGATGAAACAGTGTTAAGACAATGTTCAGTGTACAAACAACAAATGCAGCATTCTACTCAGATAAAAACAATACTATATATATATCAACTAATGTTACTATTTCGAAAAGTCGCACGTGTGTACCCAAATATGAGATCAACAAAGTTTATTGAGAATGAAATTACTGAAATTTGGACCTATAATACTGAAGAAATCGAAAACAAACAAACACCATTTTATGTGGCCGTCCCGATATGTATTGCAGCAAACGTCATTTCAATGTGGCCATCCTTGACCTTTGAT
This sequence comes from Mercenaria mercenaria, assembly GCF_021730395.1. Classification (NCBI taxonomy): domain Eukaryota; kingdom Metazoa; phylum Mollusca; class Bivalvia; order Venerida; family Veneridae; genus Mercenaria; species Mercenaria mercenaria. Next base: position 26,758 of record NW_026462628.1, read on the forward strand.
ATATTCAAATTCGGACTCTATTGAGAAAAGATTAATTCGACGTTGGTATCTGTGACCTGTAATTTGCTTAAGTGCTCGTGATATCGAATTAAAACAAATATTATTTTCATCGCTTCCATCCGTGACACAAAAACTTGACAGATATATTTTTTCTTCGATAGCACCATAATTTTATGGTAGATAGGTCATGGATAGCTACAGCAAATTAATGAATGCCTTTTCAATTTTATCATACAGCAAGTTTTCTTTCAGTATCACAATATTGTAACTGTATTGCAGGTCAGAAATGGCAACAATAAAATGCTGTTTGTAAGCGTTTGATATAACTAGCAATTGAGAATTTTAAGAACACGGATGTCCACATCAAATGCATATTTCTCCTTACTCAGTAAAGCCAGAATGTTATTATGACAAGTCACAAATGACCACCGAGGAATGATGTTTGTTTTTGTTCTGATATCACAAGCATTAAAATATATTACAGGTCACGGATGGCTCCAGTAAATGATATTTGTTTTTAATAGATCTCACCAGCATTTATGTATATTGCGGGTCAAAGGTGGCCACAGTGAAAAGAATTTAGATTTTGTTCGATCATTCCAGCATTTAAGTGCATTATAGTTTTTGTTTGTTTTCATCGGCATTTATGTATATTACAAGTCGCGGATGGCCACAGTGAAATTATATTTGTTTTTGTTCGGTAATCATATCAACAGTTTTTAAGTATATAATACATCACGGACGACTACGGTGAAATGTTCGATATTGCCAGAATTTAAGGATTTTACCGGTCATAAATAACTAGGGCAAAATGACTTTTGTCTTTGGTCAATATCACCAGAATTTAAGCATATAACAGGTCACGGATAGCTACAGATACTTAGTTCGGTACCACCAGATTTGTATATTAAAAATTAGACAGGTCAATTATGTGCGCAACAATTAATCTTCAGTTTCGCCAGAAATCTACTGTGAAAAGATGGCAATATGAAACTGGTATTTATCTTTGTTTTTAATATCATTATGTTTTAGTGTAATAAAGATCACGATGTTCACAGTGGAAAAAATGTATATTTTTGTTCCATATCACCACATTTGAATATAAGGCAAGTCAATGAAAGCCACAGTAAATTTATGTAAATGTTTGGTCAATATAGACAGTATATACGTATACGACCCGGTCACGAATAACAATGGCAAATTTATGTTTCTCCTTGTTCGACATCGTCATAGTTTGAATACTGTTCTATCATCCTGCATCCATGTCAACAATACATCAATAGTGACGTCACAGGGTGAGAAAAATGTGCAGCCAGCACGGGAATCGAGCCCGAGGCCTCAGGATACCGTTCTGATGCTCTACCGACTGAGCTACCAGGACGCCTACACATCCCCCACCCCCGTTTTATTATCAAAGTCATATACCGTGACAGTGATGCATCACTAATGTTTTGTTGTACATATGAACAACCAAAACGTACCCAAATCCAAATGACAATCTAAGTTTGTTGAAGGACTATATCTGGATGTTTTAACTATGACAGTGATTTAGATATCATTAAATTGAAACTGTAAATGATATCTACGAAAGACCCGTGGTGACATTTCAACTTCATTATTTCACGATTTCTGCTTCCTGATTTCACGATTTCCACTTCACGAATTCACGATTTCTGCTTCCTGATTTCACGATTTCTTGATTTCACGATTTCAACTTCATGAATTCACGATTTCACGATTTCTGCTTCCTGAATTCACGATTTCCACTTCATGAATTCACGATTTCACGATTTCCACTTCACGAATTCTCGATTTCACAATTTCCACTTCATGAATTCACGATTTCCACTTCACGAATTCACGATTTCAACTTCACGAATTCACGATTTCACAATGGTGAAATCGTGAATTCATGAAGTGGAAATTGTGAAATCGTGAATTCGTGAAGTGGAAATCGTGAAATCGTGAATTGATGAAGTGGAAATTGTGAAATCGAGAATTCGTGAAGTGGAAATCGTGAATTCATGAAGTGGAAATCGTGAAATCGTGAATTCATGAAGTGGAAATCGTGAATTCAGGAAGCAGAAATCGTGAAATCGTGAATTCATGAAGTGGAAATCAAGAAATCATGAAGTTTTTTCGTGAAATCGTGAATTCATGAAGTGGAAATCGTGAAATCGTGAATTCATGAAGTGGAAATCGTGAATTCAGGAAGCAGAAATCGTGAAATCGTGAATTCATGAAGTGGAAATCGTGAAATCAAGAAGTCGTGAAATCATGAAATCGTGAAATCAAGAAATCGTGAAGTTTTTTTGTGAAATCGTGAATTCATGAAGTGGAAATCGTGAAATCGTGAATTCATGAAGTGGAAATCGTGAAATCAGGAAGCAGAAATCGTGAATTCGTGAAATCATGAAGCAGAAATCGTGAAATAATGAAGTTGAAATGTCATCACGGGTCTTTCGTAGATATCTTTCGGTTGCATTCATTTTCGTCATAAACTGGTAGTTATATTCTGACCAGTTTTGGTATATTATGGTTTGGGTCCGTTTTGATCTGCATCTGTGCATATTCCTACTTCAAATAAAATTTGCAAAATTTACCTAGAATAAGTGCGTCGAAGTTCTTAGTAGATGCATAGTGCTATCATTTTTAACCCACTATTGTATATGTCACTCTTTGTGCAACGATGCCATAGGCTGAATCAAATTCACTCCTTAGACCTTAATTCATTTCAGAGCTTACATATCGCTGAAAATATCAGAATGGCCAAATACTATTTTGTCACGCACGGACAAAAGGCCAATTCAAATAATTGTGTTATCTTTTAATATGTGAATAAAGACTTCTTCCACACTTTTGATCACATTTAGCCGTCAGTAGCTCCGTCTTTATTTATAGGTTTTACTTATTATGTTGCTGCCTTGTTCCATCCAAAATTTATAGCAAAAGCTAAATAAAACTTTAAATAACCTTCTTAGTTTTTACGAACATGTACAAAGTTTCCACTCTGATATAAATTGCTATTGAAAATAAGATTTGTATGAACTTAATGTTTTACCCTCTTTAGAAAATTATTTACTTCTATCATTATTATTATTATTAATATTTACATTAATTTCTTTTATTATTATTAACTTTATCATCATTATCATTGTAGATTGTTTTGAAGCGTATTTCTTTTCTCATATCATATTGTAATACATCATTTTCACAGGCTCTATTTCTTCAAATCTTTATTTCTAAATTTTTAAAATAACATTTAATATTCTTTACATATATTTCACGAGGGGTGTGGGGTGGGAAGGGTGGGGATCCAACAGATGTATTCCCAAATGGGCACCGCTTAAAATCATATGTTGTGCTTCCGGTAGTATATATGTGGTAAACATTTCACAGAAAAACAGGTAAGATTTTTATTTGTGATTGCATTTTGTGAAAATGCCAAAATATCGCGATGCAGTGCAACCGAGTATACATTACCAAGCACGTAAGTGCATTTACCTTACCTGTATTTGTAGAAATGACGGAGAAAAACTTACCATCGTGAAGTGGTATGACTGAAAATTAGCAACATTTTTATCAACAGATGGAAATAAGTTGTAATTGCCCTGCACCTGCTTAAATTTTGCCCCTCGAAACCTTCCGTATGCTAAACCCCACCCAGAAGAAAAATTATATGGCGACCATACTTTCACAAAATGCAATCATAAAAATCTCATCAGTTTTTCTGTGAAATATTTGCCACATATGTACTACTGGAAGCACAGCATAATTATGATTTTAACGGTGCCCATTTGGGAATACATATGTTCGATCCCCACGTGTGTTTTAATTATTTTGGCATACCGTTTTTGTATGCCATTGGAAAAATGATGAAGGAAGGCCGTGCTAAGATACAATACAACATTTCAAACGATTGAATATGTCAAATGAAATTGGTTGTTGCCCAGTAAAACGACAAAAAGACTGACTGAGCAGATTATTAATTATTTTAAAATCAGCTAATATCAGATATCAGTTTCTTGCACTCCGGACTGGCGTTTCCGGTGATTTTACCCATGCCGGCAAAACCCATCTGGCACCCCCCATGCCAGATGACTCACGTGCTGTTAATGACAACTAGTGGTTCATGCACTAATAATATATTGTTTATTTAAAAATACGAAAAAAGCAGGTACCTTGATAGTTTCTCTCCGTTCCTTATGGTATATTTCTCGATTCAAAATACGTTAGTTTACCATAAGAACATAACGTTACGCTACAAACGATAAAACTAAAGTGGAACTTTGTTATTGTGCGTAACGCAAAACATCATGACGTCACTTCTGCTTACGAACGTTAATTTCCCGCGCTCTACTATAAGAAAGAGTGCTACAAAGAAAGTATTTCTACCTGTTATTTGTAAAATACGATATGCAAGAAAAATAATCTGCCAGAATAAAATGCTAACATGTATACGATATGCAAGAAAAATATCAGTCATGTGTTTACGAATCGGATGGAAATATCCGTCCCTCGGCCACCTGCGCATGGGCGGTAATTCGGCAAGCCTCATTACCGCAGATATTGTTATACTAAAAGGTAAAAACTGAAATAATTTACCGTATTTCGGAAGTCTTCCATGGTGACTAAATCTGATCCAAAGTTGAACAAGGGACAATCACGTCTTGTCAAAGATCTTCCACAGCGCTGAAAGGGTATGATATCTGTATACCGTCCTCCGTTGTAAAACAACCCTCTATTGTAATACGCTCCTTTGAATATACCATTCCTCCCATAGTTATATTGTCTTTTGTAATGAGCCGAAACGCAGACACAGAGAGTCAGGGTAAGACAGATTCTCCACATCCTGTTAAATATTTCGCAAGTGTATATCTGTTTTCAATTTTATACAACTCCACATCTCAAACTTATTTCATTTAATCCAGTTTCTTTCGTAATGAGATGTTCTCTCCAGTTTGGACATAAGAATCTTCTTACAGACTTTGTTATATGAGAGAACATTCTTTAACGAACTTAAGTAGGTTTAAAGAAAGACACTTTGAATTTTAAGATATTCAATATCCATCATTCACGAATACTGTTATCCTTAGATACTTACTTCAGTTGTTTAGCAGTTGTACACGTTTAAACTGTGTTTAGCTATGATACTGTAATCATTATGTTCTATTTAAAAGAAACAAGGATAAATATCAAACAGGGAATGCCACGTTCCTAAAACGCAGTCTCCCCAGAAGGAAACTCACAGCACGCAGATGTGCACACTGCCAGCACACACTCATATAAAAAGCAAACACACGAGGACAAAACGAACAAATAAAGGAACACAGTGGGGCACCGCCTTGGAACGGTCAGTGGTAAAACCACAACCTAACGCACAGTACTTTTAACACACAAAAAGCTGGTAATTTAATGTTTACTTAAAGTATATATAGAAATTATCCATACATTCAATTCGAGTCTAGTATATCTTTAAAGGTTGAAAGTAGTTTTGTTGAAACTACAGAGACATCTAAAACCAGCGATGTAGGCAAGGCAATCAATTATAATTTATTGTTGTTTAAATTTTAATATTTACAATCGCCCTATTCTTTTCCATTGAAAATTATGACATTTCATTTCGTATAAACAGCAAAAGCAAAGGCGAGAAAGCTACGTCAACGCTGCTTAGTGATAACGAGCCTATGTTTTGATGACGTCCGCGTATAGTCAGGGAGAACGTCGCGGTTGTTCCGTCTGGTGAACAGAATGGCCGGGAAACTGATTTTAATATTAAATGCAACAAAAGGTGTGGAAATTATGATATAATCTTGTTTACAAATGGAAAGGAAATATAATGTAAATATAAGAAATGAAATATTTTCTTCAGTGAAACTTACGTTAACAAATGCAGTCAACAAAATAATTATCTAGAGTATATTTTGTAAAAATGGAAATTGAAAAAGAACTTACTTTTTGCGGGAAGATACGAAAACCTCGTATATCAATTTTAAGCGTTAAAATTTTATCATTTATATCACTAGTGGTTCTACGCTTTAACGGCTTTTATTTAATTTCTACAACATTTCCTCATTTTTTGCCTAACTGTCAAAGTATGACCTGTAGGCACGGAAACAAGTTTATGAAAAACATCTTCTGGTGAAAAAATTTACTGAGATTTATAGCTGAGTAATCACTGTTACATCAACCTTTTCCGCAACAAGGTTGTTCCTTATCTTCTCTTTTACATTAAATATATCACAATATCATGCAACATTCTAAAGAACTATGAGGGTTGTCAAAGGATTCTTTTCACATTTTCAAAGTATCTTGATAAATTTTGAGTAACTATTGTGTACCTCAGTGCCATTCATTAACAGCTAGGATAAAGCAGATAACACCTGAATTTAAATTTTGTCTGTTAAAAATGTCATATCACCTGTACAAAATGTTATTATATAAAACAAAAACAACAAACACTTTATAAATATTATAGGCTACAAATAAAATATATTCACCACCTTTACTTTATAAATATATCAGTTATGAATTGCGCTAAAATAATCATACACTTCTGATCGATTTGTAACACTCTATTTGTAATAAAGCAGATGCCAAACTATTAAAATACATGTATAAGAAACCAATACAAATTTGCCTCAGATCAAAGTTCTCTGCGTGACTTCAAATAAATTTATCTAAATGGCCGGCTGGAAAATAGTGATGTAACAATGGGCTTGAATACATTATCATTGACAGATCTAACATAATCTGAATGGTCAGCGTGGATGGAGACAGGTTATATTTGAACTGCTTGACCATTGATAATCTATCCGCGATATTAATGAATGGAAATATTTTGTGTAGCGCATGAATATCTTTGATGTGATTAGGAATAGAACAAATATTCTATGATTGTCAGAAGTACACCCGCCACCAAAAACTATTTTGATGGAGTACTTTCCACTATTTTCGTCCATTTTAGCTACGGATTGTTTTTGTCAATAGATTTTTACAGAACATTCAGGATATCTCAGTTAGAATAAATACACCATTCGCATGCTCAAATTTTGGAATTTTTCTGAAGAATTATTGTTCGAATTTGTGGAAAAATACATGTTTTCGCCATAGCATTTTAAGGATATTTTAAATTTCTTAAAAAAATGTACAAAGCACACTTTGAGATCTTTAGAATGATGCACAGTGTATATCTGGATCTTGTAAAATAAATCTGCGATTCGAGAAAGAAAAAACGCAATTGAAATACTGTGGATCAGACAGTAGTCTAAACAAGAAGCCCAAATGGGCCTAAGTCGCTCACCTGAGGCAGACCTTGACCTAATTAGATCTTACTTGTGACAAAGTATTGAATTTAAAAAAAACAACAACAAAAAACAACAACAATATGCACCATTACAGTTTAGCTAGTTTTTTCTATTTTTAGCTCTAGCGGCCCCTAAAAGGGGCCAATGCCCCCATTTGTAAGAGGACCTTATAATGATGCTACAGACCAAGTTTGATGAAGATCGATCAAGCGGTTCATGAGAAGAAGTCGTTTAAAGGTATTTCTATTTTTAGCTCTAGCGGCCCCTAAAAGGAGCCAAGTGCCCCCATTTGAAATAACTTGGGAGAGGACCATATAATGATGCTACAGACCAAGTTTGATGAAGATCCATCAAGCGGTTCATGAGAAGTCGTTTAAAGGTATTTCTATTTTCTGCTCTAGCGGCCCCTAAAGGGGCCAAGTACCCCCATTTGAACAAACTTGGGAGAGGACCATATAATAATGCTACAGACCAAGTTTGATGAAGATCCATCAAGCGGTTCATGTGAAGTCGTTTAAAGGTATTTCTTTTTTTAGCTCTAGCGGCCCCTAAAATCGGCCAATTACCCCCAGTTGAACAAATTTGGGAGAGGACCATATAATGATGCTACAGACCAAGTTTGATGAAGATCCATTAAGCAGTTCATGATAAGAGGTCGTTTAAAGGTATTTCTATTTTTAGCTCTAGCGGCCCCGAAAAGGAGCCAAGTGCCCCCATTTGAACAAATTTAAGAGAGGACTATATAATGATGCCACAAACCAAGTTTGATGAAGATCCATCAAGCGGTTCATGAGCAGAAGTCGTTTAAAGGTATTTCTATTTTTAGCTCTAGCGGTCCCTTAAAGTGGCCAAGTGCCCCCATTTGAACAAACTCGATAGAGGAGCTAATAATTTTCGTAGCATGAATTACCAGCTAAAACGTGTCGTAGTGAATTCGGTACAGTAATTGAAATCGCAGAAAAAAGCCCAACCATTTCCATTCTTGCTGGGCTTAATTGTTGTACAAAACCGGAAAAAAGCGTTTTTAAAATCCACAAAGGGATATTTCTCTCGGTACAAAAAAGGAACTAGATCAGGGATATTGTATTCGGCTCGAGTGGATTTTGCCAGGTCAGATCACACAAGGAGAACAAGCGCCGAGTGTGATCTGGCCTGGCAAAATCCACTCGAGCTGAAATCAACATCCCTGATCTAGCTACTGTTGTAATGAACTTTTTATTAACCCTTAGCCTGCTGGTGGCAATTGATTCTGCCTTTGCGACCAGTGCAGACCAAGATCAGCCTGCACATCTGTGCAGTCTGATCATGGTCTGCACTGTTCGCCATTCAGTCAGCATTTTTTTGGTAAGCACCCCTTTTAACAGTTAATGGTACTGTCCAAATTGAAAGATGGGCCAGTCCATTTTAGCAGGCTAAGGGTTAAATACCTCCTTATTTACTACCTCCACCTTTTTGTTTGTAGTTTTGTTTTGACCAATGGACATGGAAGGAAATCTTATGAAATAGATTTGTGTGGGTCGTTTTGGGTCTGCTATTTATAGAACTGTGTCAAGTCATGAATATTAATTAATGAAAGTAGTTTGGCAACATGCACAATGCAGCCTGCTTTTATTTACTTGTGTGGCGTGTTTTTACAAAATTTATACAGGTATTAAATGAAAGGCGAATGTTCTGCGGGAGTTTTCTCTTTTGCGGCGTTTTAACATACAGAATATTTCAGTGTATTTTTGCCTCGTTTACCACTGACATATTTCCGGCAAATGAAATCATTTTTCTCCTTCAATATTTGATAAAACACGATCTACCTTTTAATGAGTATTGGATAAATCTAAATCTTGTACAGCTCACTTTATGTCAGCAGACATTTTAAAGGAGAGGACAACCATAAGCTATCCTTAAATGTTTCAAGCATTTCGGAAATAAAATATGTCTTATTAGCATATCTGGTGTCCGTACGTCTCGGAATCTTCTGTGTCCAACTCCTCCCACACAATTAGCCTAATTTGTTTCAAACTTTCAAAGGTGAACAAGCTTTATGTTCAAATTACAATAAAGGAAGAACTTTTGGTTGTGACTATTTTTACCGCAGTTATGGCCGTTTGATAGTTTTGCTTTATAGAATATAGAGAAAATATTGTGTGTCCAACACCTCTGACACTATTAGCCTGATTTGCTTCAGACTTTCACAGATGAATAAGCCCGATATGCAGATGATCGTAAAGGAAGGAAAATTTGCTGTGACTAATTTTACCGCAGTTATGGCCCTGATCGAACTCGTCAAACACTATTGAAAGGATGTGCTTGGAAGTTTAACAGATCAAGGACCTTGATGTAAAGATGACCATAAATGATGGCTTTTCTGTGCCTATTTTATCTACAATTATGGCCCTGTCTTTGTTTCACAAATAAGGCCATAGTAAAGAAATTTGTTGTGTTCAACTACTCATACACCTTTTGAAGGAATGGATTCAAAATTACTCAGATGCGCAACCTTATCTGAATACAATCTGCTTCCAGCTTTACTTTTAGTCGAACATCCTTCATGTAAAGATGGTCTATACTGAAAACTTTGCTGTTTAGAGGATGGCGCTGTATGTAGGGGCATCCGTGACACAATTCTAGTAACTTTCAATTCAGCATTCAATTCACCATAATGAACTTGATACAAAATTACAAGTCTCTTCAACATAATTAATGTTCATACATAATTTGAGGGATGGCGTATCGAAGTATAACTGTGGTGTTTATAACATGACCCACGGTGCAGGAGTGTAGTAAACCCATTAATCATTTTGCTTATTAAACGGGTAAGTAATACACTAGTGTAATAAATATGCAAATGAGCCGAATCACTGTCACTACGCGCTGTCAAAAAAGTAAACAAACATGGCGTCGAATGACATTTCTGTCAATGATCAGGTTGGAATAGACGGTCACGGCATTGGGATTGTCAGTGAGGTTGTCTTCCGCGGATTTACAACATGCTACATGGTCAGGCTAGTTGATAGTTACTTTGAAGTTGAGCTTGAACGAGAGAGATTGACGATCGTGTCTACCGAGGAGATGAACGCTATGTCCGAACAGACTCCACTGCCAAGGTCCAGATCTAATATCGTATCTGACTCTGATGTTGACGCATTTAACCACCAACAAACTAATAGAAACACTCTTATAAAAACTGTAAATGATTTAAAATTTTTTAAAGCTTTCTTTGAAGAACCAGAGATAAACGAAATTCGTAAAATTCATGAAATTCCTGACCATGAACTGTCTCCATTACTTTGTCGTTTTCTAGTCAGCGTTAGAAAGCAAGATGGCGAGGACTATGAGCCTTCTGTCCTTCGTGGATTTATATCCAGCTTTGACCGTCAGTTACGTCGTAAAGGCTATGGACAAACAATTTCTTTGGGCCCTGGATTTGCCAAAGTACAAGAAACCCTGGCTATGAAACAACGCCAACTGAAAAAAGATGGGAGGGGTAACCTGCCTAAAAAAGTGAACCGCTGTCTGATAGTGACATAGACCAAGTCTGGAACACTCATCAACTTGGTACAAGTACACCGGACACTGTACTTCAAACACTTTGGTTGTTTAATACCATACATTTTGGGCTTCGGAGCTGTCAAGGGCACCGCGATATGTGTTGGGGTGACGTTACTCTGATGGCCGATGAAAACGGGCATAAGTTTTTCCAATTTACTGAGAGACAAACCAAAACTCGCTCAGGTGAAAATCCGAGATATGTCAGAGTAATGAAACCGAAAATGTGAGCAAATTCAGTAAATCCGGATCGATGCCCGATTAAAGTCTACAAACTCTATGCTGAAAAACGACCTGTGAATTATTCAGAACCAGACCATCCATTTTATATTGCAACAACAACTGTGCACTTACCTTCACCCCGTGATACTTGGTTCAAACGGAATCCAGTCGGAATCAACAAGCTAGGATCTATGATGAAAAGAATGGTCCAGCATTCAGGTCTCAATACAAGTAAACGCCTCTCTAATCACAGTGCACGGAAATATCTTGTCCAGAAATTGAACGACAGTAACATTCCGCCTAACCAAATTATGCAAATATCAGGTCATAAGAATATAGCATCCATCAACAATTATAGTCACATAAATCAGAAT